>NC_087514.1:128179978-128422478 GCF_963921805.1 Phalacrocorax carbo | reverse complement strand
CTGTCCTCCTTCCCTCTTATTATCACGGTTTGAGTTAATTTTATCTCTGGGATTTGTTTTCCCTACTATTGACAGTGTAAAACAGTAACTTTTCAAAGTTCCTGTTCTCATAAACAGACCTTGCAACTGAAGCCCTAATGGGAACAGTAGGTTCTTTCACTTGATAGCTAGCTGTTTTATGTCCCATCCTTTAAGCTGAAATAAAGTACATCCTCTACTATGGTTCAATATTAATATTATGTGAAAAAATATAAAGAAAACATGGGGAGAAAAAAAGCTCTTATGACACTTGCATGTCAAGAGGAAGACATTTACTGCTGATCATCTCTTATTTCTGACACCTTTTTAAACTGGAGCCCTATTTGTAAATGATTGTTAATCATTAACACACACACTCATGCCTTGTAACCTTACCCCATCTTTCTGTGCACCTCTGATGAATTCAAAATTAAATTATGCTCATTGCTTTCTGAGAAAAGGATCACTGTAAATCCAACTCAGAACTGAACTCAATGAGATTAAAAAAATCACAGGAAAAAACTTTCATGGATGCAAGAATCGTGTAGGCAGTTTCAGAACAGCTCTTGACTAATCTTACTAATCATTTATATAGATGCTGACCTTAGCTATAGCAGCAACAGCTAAATCTGAAAAAGGGGACTGGAGATGAAAAGAAGTCTCTTTCTTATGTACTTGTCTCCTTACATGATACTTATTCTTTCAACACATGGGCCATTTTTGTAGACAATTTGACAGCATGTATTAAAGGTTTATCATATGCTTTTCATATTCCTTTAGAGAATTCTGATAAAGTACACTTATACTCAGTGAAGACAAGTTTTCCTTCCACAAGAATGGCAAGCTTACTGTTCTGTACCAGAACAACTATCCTTTGGCAGCAGATTATTTCATCATTTTGGTACTTTAATGCCTGCCCTGTATGGTTTGCCCAATCATTATCACAGGATGGTGTGGATAGCACCTTTACTGATGAACAAGGAAGCAGTGCCTTTTATGAAACCAAATGTAATGGCATGAACATCTCCAACACGATTACTTTAGGTTGAGCCATTTCTCCCACGCAGTGCTATAAACCAGCTAGGTCTGTTGTAATGCATGCACTGCTTATTTGATGAATGCCATTTTATTACTCATCCTCTATGAATCTTGCTTTCCTCCTTGCAGTCCTTTTTGTAAGAATCCCACTTCTCTTATTTGAAACCTCCATTTGCATAAACAATGAGCTTCACTCTGATGCTACTACAATTATCTGGTGTTCACTTTTCCACTCCTGAGGTTATTCACACTGCCTAATTCAGGCAGCTTTAAGACTTCTAAGTCAAATGAGACTTTACAGACTAAAATTAGAGGCTGAAGTTGCTTAGACAATGAAGGAGAGAAGCAGGTGCCTTCAGGGGGAGATTCAGTGCTCCTCAGTCTGACACTTGAGACAAATCTGGTGAAGTGGTCAAGAACTGAGAAATGACAGTATGCCACTATTGGCTGCATTCACTATCAAAGCATCCATACCAACATGTTTTACTGGAACTGTGGATTTTGCACCTTAACCTTCAAAATCTATTTATGAAGTCAAATATGAAAGCAGAATTATTCTGGAAGCTATACAAATGGCACTCATATTCCAAAGAAAGGTAGCAAGTAAAGTTGAAGCCTTGCTAGGCACTGCAATAAATCGGAAGTGATGATTCAAAACTCTCTAATGGCCATAAGAAAGCCTTAATGCAAACACACTACTTTTATTATGTTCCAAAAGAAAGAAACAAAAATTCTCAATGAAAGATCAACCACAAAGAGTATAAACTATTCTAAAAACAAAATTCATGCTACTATATTTCAAAAGCCTTTTTTTTTTTTTTTTTTTTAAGGAATGTTGTGAACCACAGGATTTGAAAACGAGGTAATTTTGTTGCGTAAGCAGCCTTTCTTAAAGAACATTTCAATGACCCAGTTATGTCTCTGTTTTATTTTTGTAATATTTTTATACGAACTAGGATAAGACTGCAGTTAAATGCTGTTCTTCAATTTATTTTTCCATCTGCTTTTAGCTGCAGGATAGCATATTTTATCACATTTGATATACAGGGTCAAAGGAATAAAAAAATTAACCCTGTATTTTTGCATAAAACGTATAAATAAATTCTGATGGTGCAAGCTCAGCAAGTAGAATATTTTTACTAGTACTATCTTGTGATAATGTTTTTGTAATCACTTATATTTCAGTCGCTAACAATTGAATGCAGTTTTCTATGTTATTAACACAGTTCTACAAATCACAAGGAAAAATCCAGTATCTGAGCAAAAGAGGATAAAAGGTCACATTTTCAGAAGGTAATCTTTTCACACATACAAGAGGCAACAGGCCAAGTCACTTAGCTTTTCCTAGCTAATCAAACTGCACAATTTCAGCATAGTGGTTCTTTTTAGATGTAGGTGGTGATAAAATGATCCTCGGCTTGGGAACACGTCCAAGATACATACACACTCCCAAACACCTCCCCCTACTCACCCCACCTCCAGTTGATTTGAACACAGACATATTTATCAATACTTTTTAAGGTAGCAACCATGCTGATGGGGACAATTATGAAACAAGAGAGAGGTCACAGTAAATCCAACTCGGAGTATGCGACCAAAGTTATGTGAGGAAAAAATGAACTAGTGTCAGCATCAAGCATCTGTTGCTGCTGGTGTGCGGACAAAGCGAGTGCCAGAACAAGGAGGCAGTTTTGTAGTTCTACTGTTTGTCAAGTCGCCCACTGAAGCAAGCCTTGAAATCAGTGTGTGTACTGCGGCCATCTGTTTATTTTTCACTAGCAAAACTCTGACTCTTAACATTTCTTTGAAGCCATGGTCAACGTCAAGAAACAGGTACAGTTATGATGAGCGTGCATGTTTTTTCAACTTGGCAAGAGGACAAAAGGAAGGAGGAAAGAAGGCAGAGGTATATAATTAGCTTAAAAAAAAAAAAAAAAGATTACAGGAAAAGGATCTTCATTTATTCAGGTATATTACACCCCAAAGGGATTAAGCTATCAAGGTCACATGAAAGCAACCTGTGAAAACAGAAAGACTGACCTGCCACAAAAAAATGATTTATTTACTTAGCTTTGTAACAAAGAGTTTGTGAATTGACATGGACTTAAGAAACTTGTCTCTGCATTCTTCCCTCCAGTGACCAAAAAGAGAATAGTTCAAATGATCTATGACAAAGTGGATTTAAAAGCTCAAATACTCTCAAATCACTACTAAATCACCAACAAACACCATGTTGCTAAATTCCATTGCGGGGCAGAATCTACCCAGAGAAAGCCACAGTCCATTTACCAACATCTCGTGCACACATCTAGTGAATGTGTAGAGACTTAAGGGTTTGTTTTGTTTTGTTTTGGCTTGGTTTGGTTTGATGTTTTTTTTTTTAGAACCAACATATACTTGCTTCAACCAGTAGTATATAGTCTTATTTACCTTCCTAACTTTCTCCCTGTTTCACTTGTGTCATGTATCTACTTCCATTTCCTGTCCTTTTTCAGGAGCCCCACACTTTTTGAGAGATTTTTCTTTGAAAAACTTCCAGGCTTTCTCTTTCTCTCTTTTAAACTTTCAAAACTGAGAAGACCTGTCCCTTATTTTCACTTTTTCCTTTCCTCTGTCCCAGGTCTTAAACAGGAATATTTAAATTAAAACCCCAAAATATCACAGGTTAGGTTCTGTATGATTTATGTATATATTCACGTGGCTTACAATGTGGGCTGCCCTGCACTAATTCTGTTAAAACATCCTTGGACAGACATACTTATATTGCATACAGGACTAATGAATCTAGGTAAGATACGGTTCTGTGATGAAGGTAATGCTCTGTCAGCAGTAGATATTACCAAAGAACTGGAAAAATGTTCACATACCAGGAGAAGGTATATGGTATGATTTCTCCAGTACTACAGAACTTTGAAAAATTTCCATTGGCTTTTACATTTAAATGCTTGCTGGATGTGCTAGAGTCAGATGTGTGTGTATATACATGTGTGCATTTTGAAAGCACCAGTCAACAAATGGATATTGTAGGTTTTTCAACCCCTTGAAACTTGAAAATGAACTATCCATTTTGTGCAGAAGCTAACATTTTTACAGCTGAGTCAGGTCTTTCACCTCTGAAATAAATGCTCCAGACAGTACTCTCTGCAGATAAAAGAAATACTGCTCTTGAAGAGTCTTAAGCACAGCATTTAGAAAAAGAGATGTAAGCTTACTGTCACACGGGTAGTGTAAGAGGCTGTAACTTTGGAGAAATACAGGAAGTGTTACATCTTTGTCTAAACAAAAAGAATGCAGCTTTTGGAGTTAAGTCCAGTATTTCCATACAGCACATGAAGAGTAACACCAAAATTAGTGAAATGTTTCGAACTTCTTATTCCACAGAATAACCTGATGAAAGCAGACCACTCACTAATAAAGTGCAACTTAATAAATCATGTGAAATCTTATTTTGTTCAAACCCTTACTAACTCCTAGCACCATCTGTTACCATCAAAACTATATGACAAGATATGATATATAATTAATAGGTAAACAACAATCTAATTAAAATGGACAAATACTCCATGTTCCTGCCATTTGGGAGCTCTAATTACAGACTAAATTTTAAGCTTGAATTAAATATTTAAGCTGGAAAATTAACTTTCCTTCTCGAGCCTTGAATACATTAATACAGATATGTGAAGCGACTTCCTGATGGGAACTTAAACATGTAATTTAGTTTCATCAAAGCAGTTACTAATTGTTAAGCAGCAGTACCTTACCATATGTACACAATAGCTATTTAGAGCCGAAAAGGTGGTTTTAAAGTACCCCTCTGCAACCCTTTCCTGACATAAATATAAAATGTATATACAGCACAGCAGTTTACACTACACGCTGAAAATAAATTACATAGAGACTTCAGCTTTCAATGGGTCTTAGCATGCATAAGTCTGAATAGATCTAGATAAACAAATGCGTATTTTTGCTGCTGAAGAAACTAAAGAATGCCTAGAAAAGTTAAGCTATTTTAATATTCTACTTACTTGTAGAATTTTGACCTTAAGAGTAAAAACATGCAATTTGCCCGAGCCATCTAGCAAAACAAAAAGGTGAAAAAACCAGGTATTTCACCTAACTTAGTAAGATGATTCAGACTTTCTCAAACACTAATGCCAGAAGGACAGAAACATGAATAAAATGGAGAACAACATTATGCAAAACATTGTTAAAAAGGTTCCAAGTATGGAAGTGGCTAAAATTTATCTAAAATTAATGCAGCACAGTAGATATTATCATACTGGGAATCTAAAAAGCACACTAACACAGGAATTTGGAATATTTGCATTCTGACCAGTACGTGCATGTTAGGTGTTTAACAGCGACTGCCACTCAACAACAGATTTCACTATTTTAGGGGGGGAAAAAAATACTCTTTATGCAAACCACACTGCTTCCCATATATTGCTGAGTCGAACCACCTTGCAAAGCATTTCCCTCATCTTACAGATACAAAAAGTGAGGCACAAGGATGCTAGGTGACACCCACAACCATATGTCAAGGCTTCAATGGTGTAAAATAAAATACTCCATGTCTATGGAACACTACGCTTTTCCGTGCTCACGTGGAACTTTTTTAAGGAAGGGCACACAAAGATTTCAGTATGGTTTCAATCAAGAGTTGGCTGTTACAGGATCACATGGACCGAGTCAGTGATATACATGAAACAAGAAACCAGACTTCCTGATCTTCAATATTTTCTTCTAATCCTAATATTCTCCTTCCACACAACAGAAACACATTTGACTTGCTTTAATTTAGATTCAGCTACAGAAAAGCAGGACACAATGTTAAGAGTAGTAGCGCATTTTTCTTTTTAAGCATCCTTGAGATGGTATGTAACTTATACAGTGAGGAACAGAACATAAAGAAATTTCATCCATCCATCTAACCTTAATGATTTTTATTTGCAGCATAAATACAGTTAACAGACAAATTACTGGGCCATGTCTTCATCAAGGGACTCTAGTGACATCAAAACCAAACCTCTAATAATAATATAATGATCTAATGATGTCACTACAAAACCCCAAGGGATTTCTCATTCCATAACTCAGAAGAATATGGCAGCTTCTCAATTTATGTGGTTAATGGACTGGAGTCCCAGCACATGCTTTAGGACCTACTCTGCTTCTACCACTCCCTCACTGCTATCCTTTGCCCCATTCCTACAATACAGTTATAATTTTATTCTTACTATGTGACAAAAGTACATGGGAAGGTTACAATAGTCAAGCTAGTATTTTCAGTTACACAGCCTCTGATACTGTTCTTTATCCAGAGCTTGAGACTGTACTTGCACTTTGTAAGCAAAATCTACATTTTAAATTTGCTGAATCTCTTATAATATTATAAGCCACTTATTTTAACAATAGCCATATCTTCAACATACTTTCATAATACAGTCTGTGAAGCTACTTAAAAATGATTAAATAACTCCTTAGCAGTTAAAAGAATGAAAACCTTCCCTCCTGGATAAAACTGGCTTGGAACTTAGGTACTATAAATACCTTTTAGAGCTGTACTTATATGAATTTCACCCATGTCCATCCACCCATCATTTTCTCTTTATTTTTTTCATCAGTACTCCTGAGCTACTTAGCTTTGAGAAGGCCCATAGCTTATGTTCCAAACATATTTTCCAAGTGATTAGACTAGGTGCTCTGTATAACACACATACGCTCTTGTGTTAGGTGCTGAAAACAAGCATGGACTCCTCTAGCTGCATATGCTTAATTCATTTGGCCAAGCTAACTGACAGGAACACTGCACAATTCAGTCATTTCAAAGTGGAAACACCAAACAGCGCTGATGAGATCAGAAACCCCAGTTTTTCTCCCAAGCCCAGGCAGTGAATGAAATGCAGACACCAAATGAAGATTCTTCTGGGGGTGGACACAAGACGTGACAGAGACACTCTGCTACCTCACAGCCATTAAAATTTATCTTCTTTTAACTACGGTTGATTAGGTTTTGAATTACACTCCTATTAGATGGAAAGGCTGCTACTAGGCAAAACCAAGAACCAAGTTCTGGGGAGCGCTATCGTTCCCTCTGCAGCCCAAGATACAGCCGTATTCTTTCCAAGCCTATTTATAGACCATATTGTACTGTACATGTGCCATGGATCCTAATGTGAGGAAAATTATATAGATATTCAAAGCATGACATATTGATTCAACATATTGAACGGATTGTTTTTTCCTCTATTTATTTAAATGATTATAATAGTTTATAGTGAGCTTAGCCCTTGAGACAGATGGTTGTAAACTCAAAATTTAAGTTTTAAATAACTGTATTAAAATGAAGTAAATTATTTTATCCACCCTCCTCATTAGAAGGAGAATGAATTTATCTAAACACAGTCTTTAACCCTCTCACGAGTTGTTTGTGACTATTTATCAAAGAAAGTGAACTTCCTAAATTGTTTCTGCTGATGAATTCGCAACTCATTGACTGGAATTTTAAAATGTGTCTCATTAAAATGTGTCTGATATGCATAATATTTTTTTACATTGTGCTGGGCAAAAGTAAGCATGGTTTTAGGGCAAAGAAGGGAATTCTACAATTACACATTTTGAAAAGAGCCTTAAACTGTAAGTCTACAGTTTATATCTCATCTAATTCTTTCCAAGAGAAAATTTCTAAATTGCCAGGCACAAAAGCATAAAGTAAAAATCTCTGTCCATAACTCATGCAAGTGAATGAAACAGTTTCCCCTTAGAGAATCTCCACAAGAGTTCTGCCTGTGAAAAATATTGAATTATATTTATCCTACAAGAGCTTTATCCCTTTCCTTCTCTCAATTTTATGAGCACCCCTTTTGTCCTTTCCCTCTTAGCCCTCTGTCCTTGTACCTTATGCTGACTTCTGAGTTTCACTGCTGGACAATGTCAAAGGAGAACAGATCATTTTGCAAGTCATTCAGTATTTAATATGTTATCAAGCCGTTAACTTCTAAGTCAGCAAGTGGTAATGGCTTGATATGGGCAGACAGGTAGAATGAAACAGTTAATACTGAGGACCAACATTCATGCAACACATCTTTTAAGGGGTTTTAATTTGGACTGGTCATGTTCAGGACCAAAAGCCCACTAGCAGCTGTTGTAAAAGAAGTTTTACACTTCTTTTACACACTTATACACATTTATACACTGCTGGTGTGCAACTTCTAATTTAGCTTAATCCAAAAGAAATCAATTTTCCCCAACACTGGCGCTACTCTGCAGTATGAACACAAGCACAGTAGGGACAATCAGCCTCAAAGATACATTCCTGATTCAAACTAAAATGTTAACCTAGGACCACACCAGGAAAATCAAATCTGCTTTCAACTAATTTTGTTACTTAAGGGTGCACTAAAACATATTTGGGGAGCTTGCAAGTAGAAAGAATAATCAACACTCGCTAAGTTAGGTCAACAGTTTCTCATGCTATAATGCTACTGGGCAAAGACCAACATCTTACTGAAAATACCATCGGTCTCCCTTCATCTTTACTTTCAGCAGGCAGCAGGGTCAGCACACAGCAGGTCCCCAGGAGAGGTTAATGACCGTTCAGTGAGATGTCAGACTACAAAATGGTGTGAATGTTTTTTTAAGCCTAGCTAGTGCCATTTACTAACCCGCAACTCCAGACTTAGCAATGGTTGTGAAAATGTTACAGTAAAACTAAGTGAGTCAGGAAGTTTATGTGCATGTGTTTTAGGTTGCTTTTTTTAGTGAGTGAAAATCAAAAGAAAATAAATCAGATTTAGGAAGCCAGATTCAATGAGATATTTGATAGAGATGAGACCTTTTGTCTTTGGTACTTAAAGGCACTTATTAGGGGCAATGGCATACTTTAGAGTAATTCTGAAGAATCTGTTGTCCTGTTAAATAATATACCAAATTTGAAATTCTGTAGTACAATGACAGTTTCACTACGTAAGATGACAAAAGAAACAGCAGAAAACTTAGAGTGAGCAACTATTTAAAAAAAAATTCAGGTGGTACACTGTCCTGTTATTTTTGAAGTTCTTCTATTTTTGTACAAGTCTTCTTAAGGACATTACATCAGTCAGTTTCAGGTTACCTCCTCAGGATTATGTACAATTCCCAGAATGGGCCAAATACTTGGGCAAAAACATGTTTTCCAATGAGCTTTCAAAAGCAGCATCTCTACAGTGTACATTTAGACCTGTACATGAGCAAAGAAGATGGAGACCTCCAACACAAGGCTTAACAAGTGCTTCTTAGCATTACTCTGCATTCTCCCATTACCTATTTTTCTTTAGTATCACTGAGGCACGATTTGCATTGCCAGAGAGATGTTATCAGTAATAACTGTTCACTTGGGATGATCTCTTTTTACATCCTGCTTACCTCCCCTCATTTAAAAGCCTGATATGCAAGTCCTATTCATAAGAGTTACTTAATTCAGTATTTTTTGTAATTATTTAGGAGTTTCCTGAGATAGAATAAAGATAATCTTTTAGATATACAAAGACAGAGGCCTAACAATTCAGAAATTAGTATATTCCAAAACTATGCAATAATCTCAGATTCCACACTGGTTAGAGAAACTTGGCTAATAGCACTACTGAATTTGGTTACAAGTTTAATTAATTATTTAAAAGAAATAATACAATAGTAAATAAAACTGTGAGCCACCGCCTATGAATAAATATGTTCTTTCAAAAGGCTAAACTCCTCATAATAATTACTATTATTAAAAAACTATTTGGCTAAAGGAGTAATCACTGTCATGGATCACAAAATAAGTGACACAAAATGAAGTGCAAAATATTCATGTAAGAAGAGGAACTAGATACACAAAACTGATATTGGACATGAATTGCTTTTGGGTGCAATTATCTTCCTCACATGTTAATATAATTTTGGCAGCTTGTTATATGTTTTATCCCACGGGGAATTTTAATTCAGAACCACTATTATCAATAAACTTTCTTCACAAAAAACTACCAGCCTCACCTCCCAGCCTGATTTCATGCAATCCTGCAAACAGCAACTGGTTTTAAATATCCTGTGGTAAATCCAGTGACAGATACTGTGCAGGAATAGAAGTTTAGAGCATACATGTTCCCTGTAAGGACAAACGTTACCTTCCTTTTATTTACTATGCCACACAATTTATAACAACCTTCTATTATATGGTGTCACTCAAGAACATACAGTACCCATTTCATATTGGTTAAGAAGTGTTTGAAAACATTTTATTGCATTTTAAAATCAGCCTGCACGTTTAGCTCCATTTTTCGATATTCACAAATACAACAGATATTAAGCATGGAAGGCATCATGAGTAGATCATAAAACAAATACTTTGACCAAAACCACAGGGCATTCTGTGCCTTCAATCAAACCACAGCAATTAATATGAAATTCTAAATACAGAATATAATGCCACATAAATAGTATAACAGCCAAGTCCTGTCTAAGAAGCCATATGTTTTTTCCCATTGCTCAAAAAAAGGAGATGACTTCCCGTCACTTATGTTTCTGATTAGCAAGGTGATTTATGCCACAATCACTAAAAATGCCAGCAAGTGAATGAGAAAATGCATAGTGACTGCACCAGATGTGCACAATAAACAGGAATCCCATTGTAATCTCTGGTACTTAGTTTATATGAAGGTAATGTAAGAAACACTCTTGGATATGGCAAAGTCACTCTTTTTTTACATTTGACTATAAATGATATGAAATAAATTGTGTGTTTTATACTTTATGGCATGCATACATTGATAAATTAGGTACAGTTTTGTATCCCGACTTATCTACAAGACAAACCTGGCTAAGATCATGGGGATTAATTGCTTCAGAAGTGTGAAATGCAGCTTTTCCATTCTTTTCTGCACACTCAGTGAAGAAACAATGATTAATCACTGTTTAACTATTCTCTTGAGGATCTACAAGATTGCCAAAGCAGGACTTATCCTCATAAATCCAAAAAACACAGGTTTAGATTTGTTGCCAACAACTAAAAGAACATGAACTTAAAGCCATTCGTTATCAGATTAAAACAGTGTCAAGGCTTTAGAACCCCCTACCAGTGCAAAATGCTTTTTAATCTGCACCTAACAAAGGGAATTGGATTATCAAATCAGATTTGAGAAAAATATATGTATTTATGTATGTGAACGCATCTCTCATTATCAGAAGTAAAACATCCTAATAATAATGCTGCTTGCGTTACTGCAGCATAAGAGAACCAGCATCTTCCAACAGGAATGTTTCCATTGATATTTTTCACTAAATAACAAAAAAATCAACCAACTCAGTTAAAAGTGCATCCATTTCCATTTGTTTGCAACAAATATCAGTGATGTACACAAATAATTTGTTTAAATGTGTGAGAATTTGTTTAAACATCTTTACTTTTTGATACAGGAATGTACTGATAACAGTCCTTTACATTGTCTAACAACTTTATAACTGATATTTAATAAAAATCACTTTAATAATTGGCTCACTATGTACACAGATCACATGATCACAAGAGAAATGCAAAAATTACCTTTTAAAAACTTCCTCCATTTAGAGAAGTTATTTATAAATAAGAAAATTTTTATCATCGAAGTAGCACACACTGCTGCACAGTCTCTGGCTGTATACAACACCACCAGAGGAGTGACAGCCTTTTCTAAAAACATCCAGTTTAAAACTTTTAATAGCTTTTTCTATGCCTTTAAAGGGACACAAGAATAACTAATGTCAAACACTTTCTAAAGATTCCCCCAGAAAAAAAAACAAACCCTACATTTAAATGATTGTAAAATGAGGAGAGAAATGAACACTTCACCCTTCAAGCACGCCGTGTCAGTAACACACAGACTGCCATGGGAGAGAGGAAACTGTCTCGGAGCTCCCAAGTTCGTGGGAGCCCCGGGGAAGCAAGTCACAGCCTGTTGCTGACCGGTGGCAGTGGCCTGCAGCTGTCCCCACTGCCCCGACGCTGGCTGGGTCTCCGCCATGCTCCACCGCCCCCTGCATCCCCAGCTGCTCCCATTCCTCTGCTTCCCCATCACTTTGGGTTTTTTTCCCCAAAATAGTTAATGCTGATAATGTCTCCTACTTGGCTGTAGCCAAAGTATAAGAATGAAGAAGTCAATGCTGAAAACCTCTGTAACTTGACCCATGCTGTCTGCCTGCAGCATCCTGCCGTAGGGGTCCCTGCCATGCCCCGGACACCCCTGCCCTGGGGACAGTGCCATCCCTCAATGCTACTACACACCACCAAAACAGCAAGCTTAGCCATGGAAATAGGGGTGCTAGAATTTTAATATTGTACTGTAAGAGCTATTTGCTGCAGAAAATCCACAACTCGTAAGGAATTATTTTCATAACATTATTTCTATAAATGTGACAGTGAACGAGAGGGCACCAGGAAGGGACAACCCTTCTCTAGGTGAAGTTAGCTTCAACTCAAGGACAAGAAGAAACGAGGAAACTTCAGTTTCATGCAGACACTATAAGCACACGCTCTGCCCTGGCTAAAGTACTGGCTAAATACGTGAGAAATGCTCATCTGGATTACCCTTTCTCCTGTGACATCATTTTGAATTTTCTGCCATTTCTCTTAGTTTCATAAACTGGAGGACCTTGATTCAGTCCCAGGTTAGTGAAGGTGTTTACCAGCTTATATCTCTCTCAGAAACAACTGAAAGCTAAGCTTGTAAACTCACCAATTTTGTTTGGAGAGCTCAGGCTTCAGGCACTAAAGGAAATGCTTAACTGGCATTTCAGCTCTTTTTTTCAGATCAGTTCCCAGGCAGGAGCAGTGTCCTCAATCAAACCCCACAGTATGACTAACATTCACTCCTGTTTGTAAAGCACTTCAAGATTTCCAACTACAAATATTAACCAGACTATGTTTACTAGGATTTTCACATTTAAGCAGACCAATACATACTTTCGCCTATTCCAAGAAACATTTGACAAATATTATTCTACTGTTATCCAGTATTACCTGTTTTTTGAGGTGAGGGCACACTGCTTGAAAGATAGAACTGGCCGCGTGATGCATCCCTTACCTACAGCAAGCAAATAATTCACTGCTAACTTGGTCATTACACAGAAGTCTTAAGAAACTCATATACACTGAGGTTAAGTACTTGTGAAAGTGGTTTAAACTACAAATTTTAATCTTATCTACCTAGTTTGTATCAAAAACTATTCTTTTACCTTCTCTCCAGATATGTAACTTCCAGGACATAATTAAGTGGAGTGGTACATTACAATTATTGTGATGTTTGTAATTTATGCATTAGTAGTTTTAGATCGGCTTTAAATATATTTCACCAGGCAGTAGAATGTGAACACTATAATATGTGTTATCCTCCATATTAACTGTGCAAAATGAGTGAGGGGGAAGAAATACCTAAAAATAAGGATACTCAAGAGTAATGGACCCTGATGCTACCAGAGTAATTTAAAAACATGGAATAAGATTTTGCTTTGCAAATGGCTAACATGCAATAAAACTGTAGATCTTACACTGTTACATTTAATGTATACACTTTCTTTATTAGAGGCACAATGTTATTTCTGACAACTTTCTTATTGTAAATTATAAGCATGTATGGCAAATCAGATTACATATTAAAGAAAGCCTTTGAAATGCAGTGCCTGATGCATCTGCCTGTGTAATTCTTACTGTATTTTGTTCATAGCAATAGAAACATTTTTCATTTTCATTTTTCATTTTTCATTTTCATTCAACTGAGTGAAGTTGTCCCGAGGAACGCAGTCTCCACTATGCCTCGTTCCAGCTGGACTTCCAAAAGGCATTGTACCTGGGCACAGAGCCTTTACTGCTCACAACAGACCTGGTGAAAAAATGCTCTACAATGTCTCCCTAGTAATATTACTAACTGCTGTCAAGGCATAACACCAGCCTGGGCTTTCCTGCATTTATTTCCCATAATTCAATGAACTTCCCAGCCTCTTGTTTCTCACCCATGTATATACATGGGCTAAGTCTCAGGAGCTCTGAAAATTTCTGGATGAAACTGTTCCTTATGACTCTTTTCCTTGGACATGAAGGAACTTTTCCACAGTAACAACAGTGTTCCTCTGTATTCCCCTTCTGGACAACTCCCAGACTACAGAATCAGCTTCCATATGAAATACTTTCAAACAATGAGTTCCATCACTTTCTATATCACTTATTTGCACCTCCTTTCCCTACCATACATGAATTGCATCCAGACATACATGCACACAAGAGAGACACCGAGATACCACAGCACAGATATTATTACTCCCCTGAAGAAAGGATAACAAAAAAAAACCCATTGAAAATGTTTAATGGAAGAACGCTTGGCAAAAAAGCTTCTTTTAAGATACAACACAGGAACAGAAGCTCACATATTAGCTCCTCAAGCAGTACCTCCTACCATCCCCACATATCTCGGATTCAGTCTTGCACTGAGACCTCTTACGTGAGGTGGTGTAACACTTATCAGCTTTCACAGGGACCACAGCCATGTCATACCCCACCTTTGGGAATCGCCCCCACCTCTTTGCAGGTGTCAACTAGTACTGAATGCTTCAGAGCATCTTTTCAGCAACACAGACTACAGTAGCACCTTTTTAAAATGGAATCAAAAGCAGTATTTATCTCCATTGAATACAATAGGTACTATAACCTAAAGCTGCTGAATGATCTCTCTGCTCTCCCACACATCTTGTCAACCAAAGCAGAGTTTTCTATGACAAGATTTCTTTTTTTTTTTTTTTTTTTTTTTTTGGTACACCAGACAGAGATCTCTCAAAAGCCAATCAGAAATCATGAAACAAATTCACAACAAAAACTAAGTTATAGCCAAAAGCCTCACTGCCTTCTGTTTCAAACACAAGGAACATTCCTTCAATTCGGCATTATCTCGCATTGACAGATGGAAGCACATACCTACAAAAATCATACCCTTCCCAGAGAAGTGAATGAGAGAGAACTGCCCCATATAAAAATGCTAGTCATATTAATAAATACCAAAAAATAGGGATATAATTTGAAAAACAGTCGTACTAATAAATACTGCTGGGGTGGAAAGCACCTTGAGATTTATTAATAAATATATGTAGAAAAAACATTGTGAAATACAAATGATTACTGAATTACAAACAATATTATCTTTACTACTACAATTGTGTTTGTGAAAATGATGCATTCATATTTATACGTGTGTATATATTTTTTTTTTCCCCTCAAGTGTTTAAAGTACTAGTGGTCATAATCTCATTTAATAATGAGAAAACTCTGAAATATACATCACTTGGGCAAAGCCAGTCTGGATACCAGGATGTATGGATCTTTTTGCAAATTTCTTTGGGGAATACTGAAAAAGTGAGGAGGACTGCAACACTTTCTAGCTTTTCAGCTATTCATAGAGTTGTAAGTTGAATTAATACAGTTTTCACAGAACACGAACTTCCATGTTTTGTTCATAACATAACTTACAATAAAAACACGATTATAGAAATGTCTGAAAGCCAAAATATCTTAAAAGCATTATTTCTCACATCTTTTGACTCAAAAGGCTTTATCATTTCCATCTACAGGTCTCACATTTCATCGTTATCTTTATCCTTATCCTTTATACTACAAAAGTTCTAAACAGAAAAGGAATGATGCAGTGGAAGTTCAATGTGAACACACGGGTAATGTCCCATATGTTTTCCCACAGATCCAGAGAACTAGATGGCCACATCAGAACTTGAATGCCCAGTTCTAACTATACCTGGACAGTAACCAAGACAGAACAAAATCAACAGCACCGCTACATCACACAGGGTTAATACAAGCTACTTAACTTATAAACAAAGTCACATGCCATCATTTCTTTCAAACACTTCCCCAGTTCTTTTTTTTTTATTATTTGTTGATGCCTAAGCGGTAGCAGAGATCCTTGGAACGTCTGGTTCTGATTGTGTAAGGTTGTGGTTTTCAAAAACAAAGCAGATGCTCGCTCCAAATTTCTTTCAGAATTGTCCTTCTTGAATCTGGAAAGAAGGTCACTGGACCAAGGAGTAACAGGGAACCCTACCTGAAGGGACCACTGCTTTAAGGCAGGAAAGGAATTTCACCATGATCTGTGGCCAAAGAAGATTTCAGTAGTCATCTTTCACTGAAGCAAAATCATAGGGGTTCATAACACTTGCAGAAACACACTGGAATTGCATAGATTCACCCTTAAACCAAAAGGCTGGCTGAATGCAGCTGTATTGCTTCCTCCCACCATCACAAAATACTGTCCTGAGCTGAACTACAATTTTACTATTATTATTTTATTAAAGTCAGCAACAGCAAGGTACAATGTCCAAAGGTTTATATCAGTTTCAGCTGACTATGGAGAAAAACTTGGATACTTCTACCAAAGCTAGAACCCGTGCTAGTGCACAGCTGAGTTACTTTGCTAAAATGACCAGGGCATAAAAGGCATGGAGGGATTCTAACAGGTTTGGGCTCAGAGGTTAAGGTTGCTCTTATTCTACTAGAAAGTAACAACAAAAGAAGTATCTCCCAGGAGAATGGAATCATCTGTGTGTGCTGCAATATGGAAATGACTTCTCAAGGAGACGTCAGGGAAATTAAAGACAGCCTGCTCACAAAATTATACAAAACTAGCAAAGAAAAGGCAACAATATCTCAGAGAAAAACAGTGGCTCAAACCAGGCTTAGAAGTCATCACTACTATGGGTTTGATACTAAATATCAAAGTTTCCAAAGTGTTTTTTTCCTGAAAATTCAGGATACACACCTGGAACAATTTTACTCCTTTTTATACAACTTCCTTTTCTCCCCATGCAATCTAACTCTTTCAATGTGAATGAATACATGTGCAGTGAAGGATTAACACATCATTGATTTTTTTTCCGTTTAAATAATTCTGTGTAGGCAACACAATTTATTGGTATAAAGTAGGATTTATGGTTATATATTTCCTCTTCAAGACATAAATAAGATTTCTTAATAGTTTTCTGTAATTCATTTTCATATAGTACCACATTCTCATACATTTACTAGCATAATGCATCTACTAGAATGGCAATTGCATACCCTGAACACTATTTTAAAAACTCTTCAATTCTAACAATCTGCTAGAAATATTGTTATCCCTCTTCTTCCACAATTCATTGTCTACCTCTTGCAGCCTTTTATCTTCCTACTGTATATGCTGGATTTTACAAAAATTAAAAAAGAAAAAAAAACAGACACAAAAAACCACAAACAACAAACAGAAACATACAAGATTTCAAAGAATCTGAAAGCTATCAAGCTAGAAAAGTAGAATGTTATACTGAAATAATTATCTGAAAATTTACAGAAGGCTACAGGTCTTTATTTTTCAACATTTCCCCTTACTGCGTGTTGTATTGCCTTCATTTTCTGAGAAGTTAACTTTTCAGTCTCTGGTGGTGATAATTAGAATACGAACTGCACATATGTCTGTTTTTTTAAACGTGGACAGAAATTATGTAATTATTCAAATTATATCAGAATTTATATTCAGAAAATTGGTTGTCAGTCAGAAGTGTCTTCTTTATAAAATGACAAAACGACTGCACTAAGAGCAGATGAATTCTAGCATGAATATCCACTTACAAAATTCTCTCTTCAGTTAACACATTCTCGACATTTTACTTGCCTTTGCTGGACTACCTTCTACTAGCAAGCCTTAGGAAAATTTTTTCCACCACAGAGGAGTTAAGAGAACTAAAAGAGACCACAGTAAAGAATGGGGTATGTCAGAGAATAAAGGACTTGACTGCAACTACATTTTACAATTTCAGCTGCCTAGTACAATATCAATATGCAAAAAAAAATGTTTTCCGTATATTTAATGCCATTTACCTGAAATACCCTCTCTTAAGATTCAACCTATTCTGTTGGCAGTGCCTTTTTTAAGAACTTTCAGGAGCTCAGTGTATAGATCCTGAGTGTATAGCTCAGAGTATAACACAGGAGAGAAACTCCCATAAGTACAGGTAGATTTCAGAGGGCCTACCTAAGCTAGAAGTTATTTTTCTAGTGCTATCCATGTAGGAGTTGCATAAATGTTCCAAAATACAGAAACAGACATACACATACATATGCACGTATAAAAGTTATTGTCAGTGTATAAGTTACTACTATCCTGAGACTGAAATAATTTATGTAACATCTGTTTTCATATTTTTTCTAATTTTTTCTAATTAACATGCATATTTAACGCATAAATGCTCAGACCACCTATTTTTCTACTGATTTTGTCCCCTTCCTAAGTCATGTGTTCCTGTGGGGTGCTCTGCATAGATGAAGCATTAAATTTGGTTGGAGGCACAGTGGATGAGCAGTAAACAAAACATTTCAGGCTATTCAAAAGAAGAAAGTATGCTAAGAAAATAATCTAAAAAATCTGCTACAATGGGTTATAATACAAAGGGACTTCCCAAGTAAATACAGTCTTCTGTTCACGTACCAAAAGTGGAATGGGAGTGACAACCCCCCCCGCCCCCGTCTGCTCAAGAGATTAGTCAAGAGTTTAGCCTCTAAACTTCCAGCATCTCTACTTTCAGCTTGTATAGAAAAGCGGGGAATAAAACTCCAAGCCAGTGCAAACCAAATTTTAGTGATGTAAGATGCCACAGTTGTGATCTTCTAATTTCTCATTGCTGATGCTTAAAATATTTACTCGATGCTAGACGTTACAAAGCACTGAAAGGCAACTATATCAGAAACAGATTTAAAAACAAGGTAAATACTGCTATTACATTGTGTTCTTCACCCAATACAAAATAGCTTAAGTTAAGAATCTAAAATGTTGAGGAGAAAAAGTCATGGGAGTAGAAAGAATTTATCCCCTTACATTTACAGAACTAGGGGGAAAATAGTGTTATATTTATACAATTGAATTCTTCCTTAGTAGGCCTTAGAACTGCGAATACATTTTATGTCCATCTTTCTCCCACCATCTTGTTGCTACAAATCTAAACCAAAGAGCAATAAAAACACATGCTGTCCTTTTCTCTATATATTCTACATAAGCACTGGTTTTGCTGTGCATCATCTATGTTTGTCTGAATTTAAAATCCACAATGCAACTCAAAACAGAAGAAGAGGTGGGGGGGGAAGCAGGAGACTGTTATAGTTCTTGTACCTGTCAGATCTCTTCTGTTTTGCTATTCATGGCAGAAGTCTACTCATCCCTACAGATGGCATAGCCTCCCAGCCCGAGCCTAAACAGACCCATTTGTGTCCTCCTGGGTCTGAAAGTCTCTCATGCCTAAAATTCAGATATTCCTGAGCTCATCCCATTTCAGCCTGTATGAAAAGAAAAACGTATTCGTCATTTGCCAGCTCACCAGTAAGCAGAAGACATGATCAGCACCTTCTCCGTACAGGTTTCGTGAGATGCAAAGTTAGAAAGGCAGTCACGTTCCCCACGTGGTCACAGTACACTATTGACTGGCAGGTAATCCAACCAGGAGTCCTGAAAGGTGGTGCATCTCCCACCTTTCAGATTTCCTCTGATGCCACACAAGTATCAGTGCAACTTTTTTTACATCATAATTTAATACTTTCACTATAAATTAAGGAGGCACCATTATAGTCACTACCAATGGAATGATGAAGACGAAGTCTGAAGCACAGCAGTTTTGCCTCAGTTGCTAAAGAATACAGGGAAACCTTTCTTATGCAGAATTGCTTCCCCTTGAGGGCAATTTTTTCAGGGAAAAAACAGGAGGGGAAGATGGCATTATATGACATGGCTTAATGTTGAGTTAGAGGAGTTTCTAACAGCTTCCATTTAAGCTATACTTGAGATTCTGTATTCTAAAAAAGTGTCCTTAGTATCAATACTTTACATTTTACCAATAAATTCTGAACTAAAACTTCTAAAAGATCTGAATTTTTCTAGTGTTACTATAAGAGCATCTTCACTCTTGCAGGTGAACCAACACTCACAGTTCCCATTGTGCTGATCATTAATACTAATCTGCATATTAAATAAAAAAGTATACTGAAGATAGCTTCCTAAGAAGTTCACTGACTTTTCCCTTTGCCAGTCCTAGCAGCCCAGACACACATTCAGAACAAATGGAAATGCAAGTGTTTAAAAATAATTCAGCACGTTGCTAATAAGAGAGGATGGGGTCAACATGAAGTTCTTAAATATGTGGCTGCAATATAACATCTCTTTTACACAATTTTGTTTATAAGCACTTCTCACCTTCATCGAGCTCTGCAGCACAGAACAGCAATCAGACTACTACATCCCGTAGGTAAAAGCACTGTGATATCCCTTGCATAAACTAATACAGCTACATTTCAGAAACACAATTTTCATCGACAGGGAATCAAATCCAAACTAACAATTTGTATCTTATTAAGAAATTTCTAACTACAAATTTGACTCAATTTTATCTGTCAGTTACATTTATAACCCTCAGGTTAGAGATCTGAGGATAACCGCGCATTAACAAAGGGCTAACAAACCTGCGGTTTTGCTAGTGCTAACATTGTCTGCAAGCTCAAACTGCTGCAAGAATGCCTTTGCAACCAACTGGGAAAGGTGGTCAAAAATGTCATAAAAGTTTTTTCTATGGAAAGAAGGTTACATGCTCACAAATCGTACAACTAATCTACAAAATATTTTGAGCATATGCACATACAAAATATCTGTAAAGTGAAATTAAGTTTCCAAAGCATATCAGCTGCATGAGTGCATATCAAGATTCAAGAATATAATGTTAAAAGGCACCGAGCTCCCTTGATTATATCCAATATATTAACAAAGAGGTATCATCCCATCTTCTTGCTACCTCTTCATTCAAAGATTGAAAGTGTGCACCACAGAGCACCAATTACAGAAACAGGTGTCACGTCTTTCAAACTATGTATTATGGTTCATCAAGACTTGACTTGACTTTTGGCCACTGTGCAATTGGTGTATATTAGGTTTGCAAATGGGTATGTGAAAGCTGTGCATTTAATAATGAATGCATGAATGGTTGGTCAGGGAATCAAAGAGCTTCATCAGTGTAAAGATGTGAGAACCTGCTTTGAAAAGCTTTGTATGTTTCCAACTCTTAAAGCATCTTTATTATCTGTTTAACTTACCAGGTGTTTGAAGCAGTAATATATACAAATAAAAAGGAGCCCTGAACAAAGTGTTTACCCTCCAAATACAGACTTCTGAAACCTCTGATAATGGTACTAAGATCAGCAGAGGAAAAATCACTTCACTGTCTTTAATGACTGTCTTAACTCCTTTCTGCCTTCTCTCCACGTTCACCTAAATTTCTTATGGACTTGCAAGAAAAAGTGACAACATATTTGGCCTCCTGATTCTCAGGCACCTGAAGGGCTCCTTATATAACCTCGCAGATCTTTCTTTCCTAGGAGCACAGCTCTTCCTCCTGTGGACAGTAAGCTTGCTATAAGCATCATGATGTTTCTGCTGACACCAAATCCTTTATCACAGCCAGGTCAGGATAGAGATTTTTCTGCCTTCCTCAGCAAACCAGAATCCCACTGGTTATAAGACATGTAAAATTCACCTTCTCAGGTAACCAGTGGATGAAAACGTACAATAAGGGACCTACTTCTTCAATAAATCAAAACAGAAACAGATGATAAAAAGGCCTTATCTGAGAAAGATGGGGAATAGGTCTGTAGCTTTGAATGTTCGGCCCTTTCAGATGTGAAGGGTAGGAGAAGGATCACAAACTTGGTGCTGGTAGCAAGGCTGAGGAGGAGAACGTTACACTAACTCTGTGATGCCATATTCATACAGGAAGAATGACCTGCACTGAGCACACTACTGTCAAGTGGCTGATGGATTAACTACTTATTATTGGCAGAACTTTTTGTTTTCCCAACTTCCACCTTTCAAAAATAATTAATTGAAAATAATTAATTAACGCTTCTGACATCTTCAGCCTTAACTCACTTGACAGAAGCTTGTTTTCTACCCTCTGTGTTTTCAAAGCACATCAAGAAAGTAGTAAGAAAACCTTTGATTGTATATGGGAATGGTCTTTTCCAGTGCCAGATTTTACATTAAAATGGATGAATATGGCCATCTTGATTGTAACGCCAAGTAAAAATGGATGAATGTGGCCTTCTTGATCACAACGCCATGCAGAATACCACTGTTAGTCTGTTCAAAACCTCTGAAGCACCTATCAAAATACGGTCATGCTCTGCAAGGGAATACATGCATACAAGTTACTGAAAAGCATGATGATACCAGCAGTTCAAAAGACACCACCAACACATTCTATCAAGTTGCGTGCATCATCATCTTATTTAAGAGATGCTGCCCAGAGGTTTGTTTACTATCATGCTTGCCCTTGGCCTCCACAACACAGTAAAAGAACAAAAGTAATTCTATTTTCTCCACCACTATCATAATATGAGACTGTATTTCCTTTTTCAGGTTCTGTCTGTCCTGATAAATACTCAACATTGTAAGGGGGTCACTAATTCAGCCCAGCCTCTTGGTGAGCAGGCTTAAGTAAGTTTATATTGAGAGACTGCATTGGTAAGCTGCAGGGCCCCAAAAAGCATATACAAAGCTAGCATCTTTACAATGATTTACTGAAAGCAGCAGCTCGTTTTAATAAAACCATCCCAAAACATAAAATTGATTGAACCAACTGCTGTGCAGGGCATACACAACAGCTGATCAAAATCATTCAAGATTTTTATTCCTATAGAATATCTCCAGAGCTTGTAGAGTTTTTCCTACTTTATTACTTCAGTTCTGATACACAACTCACTTAGGCAGCAGAAAAATCAAGGCTGACTGATATTTGTTCTGATATTTTTAACCAGAAATTCAGATAAACTCAAAATAATCTCACACATTAAAGAAAAACAAAACAAAATAAAAGCTAATATACTTGAAAATCACCAGCAGTTTTCATAATGTAAAGACTATTATGTTCCCCATTATCACTTTTCAAATTATATAGCGTGCCTTAACTAATTGTATGTATGGAGAAGCTCCAAACACGTCATACAGATTACTCTAAAGGGCACAACATTTCTTCCATTTCAAAAAGTTTTAATGGATAGATTTATAATAGCATTTTAATATAAAAAGACTATTGTGCTTTAAAAAGGCAGCAAAAGATGAAAACTTTTTCCAAACAGAAAAGATATCACTGCTAACTTTGCCTTCTTTATAGAAAATATCACCGATAAGAGTTTATGTTTTGTTGAGTCTAACAAAAAGTTCACCTTTTCAGAGTGTGCTACATGAAGCTTTGCTTGCCTTTTATACAGTAAAGTAATTTTATGGTATTGTGTCACAATGAAGGACAAAGATAAGCCAACTGTTTAGATTCCTCTCCTTTATGTTGTGGCTTTGATCACTAACAATGCTGCGTGAACAGCCAACAGAAGGCTGACATTTCATAAAATATGCAGTGATAAAAACTAATACTGTAGCATCTGGGAGCGATATATAAAATGCAGAAATACACCTAATAACTGTGATCTTAAATTACAAGTTACTAAAAGCTAAATAAGCAGCATACCTAAAAGAAAGAGAAAGATTAAGACAGGATTTTTGTGCTTCTACTCCTAAAAACAAATTTAAAAAAATTAACCCAAGATATGTTATCTATTATTCTTAACAATTCCTCTGGTTCCCTTGGATCTTTAAAAGCAGCCTTGTAGAAGAGTGCTTTTTTGCTGTATCATTAGGTATCAGCAAAAGCTAAACACATTATAAGCCTTCTTTGTGCTGTATTAATGCTCTAATGCTTTCTGAAGGCTCCTTTATTGGCTCTTTTAAAATATCAATCACACAAAATATATAAAAAAACCTGGTGACTGACTCTTCACTGTTATGGGAAAAGCTGAAGCTCTACGACTACCAAAATAAGTAAAAATCTTTCCAATAAGCTGCATAAATTAATCAAATCTCAGAGTAAAAAATACATTATTTTCATTTATTTACCTTAAGAACATTAAGAACATACAAGACAGGCCACATAAAATGGAGGATTACATCCTAGAAAGCAGTGAATCCCTAAAGAACTTAGAAGTCATAGTAAACAACAAACTGCTTTTTTTGCTCTTACTATGTTGCTGTAGCTAAGAAGCTAAAAACAATCCCTGGGTGCATTACAGCGAAATATATGGTAGTACTAAGGACTTGAAATTATCTGCACATATGGCATCACTGGAATGCCATAACCAGGCCTAGTATCTTTAATTTAAAAGAAAGTTGAAACTAAAAGTGCCCAAACAGTAATTACAAGAATTACAATCAGGAAAACCTTCTTGTTATTATGTGTGTGTGAGAGAGAGATACAAGATCAGTATATTTAGTTTATTTATAAGATTAGAGGTGACTTGATTGAGATCTACAGCTTACTACATGTGGAAAAGATGTAATAGTCAATAACTCTCTAATCAAGCACAGAAAAGGATAGTAAGACACAATTACTGAAAAACAAATTCAGACAAATTTGGTCTAGAAATACATCTTAATTACTACATCACATTAGCTAGAGACTTAGTGTATTTCCTTTCGTATCTTAAATATCAAGCCAAAGGTGAAGTAATGATTTTGATTAAAAAAAAAAAAAAAAAGAATTAAAACTTTACCTTGTATTACGTCAAAGATGGAATGGCTAAATAATCAAAATTATCTCTCCTCCACTGAAAACAGTTTAATATTAAAGAAACTGTAATACACAATTAACTTTAAAAGACAGTTTTACAGACCAGCTCTGTTCTCTTTTATGATTCCATGGGTCATACTTTTCTCCAATTACTCAATATGAAAAAATTACTTGATCTAACATAACATAAAAATAATTTTAGGGAAGGGTGCAAGTATATTATCTATCTTTACAAGAACAGATAATCAAGAAACAAAGGAGGAGTGACCTATGAAGTGCAATACGTTAATCAACCACAGGTCATCCACAGGTCTACATAACATTAATTTGAAGCTGAAACAATTAAACAAAAATCAAAACTAAAGTAATTGCCCCAAATAATCTGAATATAATGGTGCAACACTTGCTTACGGCACCATAAAATGGGTAGGACTTCCTCAGCATAGTTATGAGATCTAGAAAAATGCCTAAAGACCTATCTTACCAAGGAAAACATAACAAACTCAGCTTTTTAGTATTAGGGCCTCATTTAGGAGCAGGGAAGAGGGCATTATATATCAAATGAGAAAAAATGCAAAAGAAAATTCATATTTGGTGCCTGAAGAACCGCAAAGCATATTTTCTGTCTGAAAAACCCATAACAGTTTAAGTACGTAGGAGGCAATTGTCCTTGTGCTTATAATTAGAGTCCAAATTTAGGGATTTCACTGCTTAATGCACACCCACCCGCCTGTTATTCTTACCATGTTTTTTTATGTCACTTAATGGAGATGAATACTCTTTTCCCACCTCATATTTACATCAAGGCTATTTAATTTTTTTAGGCTGCTATAATAGGTTAAACGGCAGTTTCAACATCACTCTTCATCTCCCACCGGACAACGAATGGCATTATAAGACCGAGAATAAATGAAGGCATATTTACATTCATAATGTTCTTGACTATAACATTTATGTAAATTATGATTTTACATTTGCAAATACTATAATTCTCAGTTTCAATGAATACTTTACTACTCTTTCATCATTAACTTCCTATGTACATTACATGGAGAGAAAACACCAATGAAAAAATAAAGAAACTAAGTGCTGTGATCAGAGAGGTAGAGATCTTCTGTAAAAGGAAAAAATGCTTTGTTTCTAAATCGATCTTACCCCTGTATAGACAGGGTGCCGGACTATACCTCACTGCGCATTCTGAGTACATAACACCTCCAGAGCTTTGTAAGAAGGTAACAAAGACCAAATTTCACATTGATGGCTTATATTTTAACCTCACCAAAATCAAACAACTGTATTGCTGATGAAAACGAAAATTTTTCCCCATCTGTATAAATAGTATTTTTTCTATTCATTGACAAAACACCATGGAAACACTATGTTAATTACTGAACTGCATGTAGAGTTTGGGAACATGTTTACAGATGTTAGACAAGAATGAAAAACTCCAAAATATCAATTTTCATTAACTAAACTATTGTTCCACCAAATGGATAGAATGATTTTTAAAGATCTTCAGAGTGGAAAATTAACTTTTCAGTTAAGAAGAATATTTACCTCTCACACCTATCTTAACACATATACACTTACACACAAAAACTGTGTATTTCTATGTACACTTTGTCAGGATTTTTCTGTGATGGTCAGCTAAGTATTTCCTTCCATCTTCTAACATGTAAATCTGATGCAAAAAATCTGCTTCCAGAATGAAAAACTGTCAAATCAAATTGGTCCAAATATTCTGACATTCTGAAATTAGGAACTTTTTTTTGCTTTTCAGTAAAAGGTTACGTTTTCAGACTGTAAATGCAAATATACATAATGCAACAGCTCTCAAACTACCACAGTCTCAGATACATGTGTTATTTTTAAAGAGGTGATTCCCTGATACCTGAGAACCACTATATGAATGAAGAAATGTTACTCATCTTAAGGAAGCAAAACTGGGCACATAAGACAAGTCAGGTCAGCCCTGCGTATAAGCCCTGCTGCTTATATGTGGCATTTTTCGAGTTATTCAACACATACTCATTAGAATACTCAACTTGACATGAAGGACTGTGTATACATTCAAAGAGAAACTCTTTAAAAGAACTGTGACTTCTCTGGTGACTCCCACCTATGTACCATGTAATAAAAATTAATCTAAAAGGACTTCAAGTTTATGTTCCAGTTTGGTAAGTGGAGAAGTTATGGACTCAGATGATGACCCAAATCATCGAACTGTCTCTTCCATTAAGTATCACTTCCCTTTCCACAATTACTTGAACCAACTTATTTTCTCTGCAAAGTACTAAATTTCCTAAGGTTCTGCTGAACGCTTGGCAAAAAGGAAGTCAGTAGGGGTATCACTGCTGCACGGGTGCAAATTATGGCTAACAAACAGGACTTCCTTCCTCTCAGCACCCTACAAATACTGTGAAACGGGACAGTTGTTCTGTGGGACTTTTAACAGCAAAACCTTCAGGGAAGTTGAGAAGACGTCCCCAAACTCACAGAATCTGTTTGTACAGGAAACAGTGAAGTCAAGCTGATACCGCTCCCTAATATTTGCTGCAGGGAAAATACTGAAACCTTAAACTAACCCCAACATTAATTAAGAAAATTCCAACAGTCACAAGAAACAAGCTGCTGAAAACTATTTGAATACTGCCAAAGTCTTGCATACAGCTCTCATCGCAATTCTTCAAAGAAGACTGCACATGAGTTCTGTGTTTCAGGCTCTTGCATTTTAAGTTTGCCCATTAATGATGTATTCAAGAAAGCATTAAATCAGAGGAGTAGTAAGTATCAGATAAGTTACAAAAACCACATTGGTCAAACTTTCTTGTCAAAGACTCTAGGAGCATAAGGCAGATCCTTGTGTAGAGCAAGAATAAACTCATGCAATGAATGAAGAAACTTGCTGAATATTAGAACCTTCTTTTAGATAATAAATAATTCCCCCTTTTAATGATGTATTATAATACATCACCTTTTGGAATGACAAAAAGATTTTGCATGAGGATGTTTTTATATTTATGCTAGTCTATAACATTTATTTGCTAAAAAATAAACATTGAAGTAAAATGAAAACATGATTGCTTCCCCCCAAAACGCTACAAATCCATGCAACTTTCAAATCTACAGTTTTAGTGCACAAAAATAATGACAAATTCATTCAACATTTACACTTCATTCATCAAAATGCATTTAATAGATGAAAAGAATATAGATACATAATTAGTTGGTCACTATTCATCTGGGGAAAAGTCTCACACTATAAAATATCCTCAGCTGGAGCACTGAATCCTGATTAGAGATAACTAGATACTGATTCATAACTTAAACATTTTATTCTTTTCCCTTGCTTTTGACAGAACTTACATTTACAAATGAAATGCCTTTTTAAAATTTTTAAGCCAAAATTTAATAGAAGATACTGTATGACTTTTCTGTTTGTTCTAAATAACCCCCCCACACACCCGCCCAAAAAACCCACCACAAAACACTCCACTAAATTCCTGATTATTTAAAGGATCTGTATTTATACTGAGAAAACTCAGTTATAGTATGAAAATTCAGAAAAGTGCCCTTGTATTTGCTTGAAGTTAAATATCTTCTAAAGCCTAAGTCTAAATGACCAAAGAAGAAACTAAGTGCAATCTGTGCTTTCAAGAGCAATGTGTAATTAAGGTCTCCTACCATTTACTCAGGAAAGAAATACTGTTGCTTCTGGATTTTAAATTAATTAAAATCACTTTCCTGTCATATGATATGAGTGTCTCCAAGCAAGAGTGTCTTGATCTACTTTCTGTTGTTACATTTTATGGGAAGAATACATTCACGTAAAGAGATGAGCATCGTCTTCCTTTTGTCCCCTCTACTCCCCTCTTCCCTCTGCCACGCGCAGCTACATGAGAATGACAACATGTTCTTGCCTGCAGCTTGGATTCCACTAAAGCCTGTATTTCTGGGATTTTAGAATAATCTAGTTAACATCCCAAGACAAGGTTTGAACATTTATAATGTAGAGAAATTCTTGCAACTGATCTACAGCTCCCTTGCCAAAGAGAAATAAGGCAAGTTTCAAGACACAAGCAACCTTCTGATTGTGCTTTTATATGCCCTCAATATTGCAAGGCATGCATGCTCCTGAACAACAATAAAACAACATTCATCCATTTCTCCCAAATCTAGTTCAAGCATTTGTACCAGAATCAATGCTTACTATATTAATGCTTATTAGAAAAGATCTTACAGGATCAGACACATAATATTGAGAAAAATAATGCAAAAGTGGAAAGATTTTAATCCTCCTTTTAAAACTGTAAAACTGTAGAAACATTATGTTCTCAAAGAAAGTCTTCAATATGAAGTCATGTACGATACATCACTCAGTGCAACCTTTAATAAAACCACATGAAGTTGCTCAGAAAGTTCTGAGTTCTATGAAGTTCCACATTATTTTATTAAATTACAATAGAACACTGATAACAAAGAATAACTTCTGACTATCATGGCTCCTATTACCTTACAGAAATGTTTAAAGGTATATACTTAATGTATAAGTACATTGAATAAACAGTACTCAGCAATGTGTGGAGGGTCTTAAATTAGTAGGCAGTTGGTCATCACTGTCACTTCTATTTGGCTTTATTCACCTGTTTTCCATCTAATTACAAATGCTAGCCATTCACAACAACAATGAACAATGCTACTTACATTGGAGATACAGTCCTTAATACTGGACTCCAACTGCACACTGGCACCTGCCAGTATATCATTCAGTACATTCAAATCGGTATAACTTAAAAAGTACTCAAATCCTGTGACCTTCCTTCAGATTTTGTCCTAGAAGCAAAGCATTCTGTAAGTCCTACAGTATTTCTCGGGGAGGAGAAGGAAAAGAAAGAGAGCCAAGAATAGCCATGAAATAGCACCCCTTCCCTTTCAAGGGAAGCTATAGCCCGTTTTTTAGAAATGTTTTCTCCTTAAAACTTTACTGGAACATTATCGCAGCTTTGAACATGTGAGAGACAACTGCCTGTGATGGTCACGTCTATAGTAACAGGGTCGCTTCAAACACACCAAAATATCATTACAATCGTGTTTAAACATATACCACTGGTAACCCAACAGTTTCACCCCTCTGTGGTTTTCCTGATGAAGAAACACTGAAGGTTGCCACTTTTAATCCTTTATGAACAACTTCAAGACATTCTTATTTAACAAATTCTGATCAGCATTTATGATCACCTAAGTCAGCAGTCATCTCTTACTGGAAAACCCCACAAGTAACAGTCTTCTGACTGGGTTCAAGCAATACCACTTGCTACCAGTGCAATGCTTCTGAAAAAGTTTGAAAGGCATCAAAATGCAAAAGAGAAGACATACAATGAAATTATATCAGAGAAATATAGTACAGGTAAAAACAAAGGCAAGATCTTGCTGTCCTCAAGTAGAAACATAGACTGCTGTGTGTTGGAAAGGACCTCTAAAGATCACCTAGCCCAACCCCCCTGCTATGGACAGGGACATCTTCCATTAGATCAGGTTGCTCAAAGATGTGCCAGGTTTAGGCTGGATATTAGGAAAAGGTTCTTCACCCAGAGGGTGGTGGAGCACTGGAACAGGCTCCCCACAGATGTAGTCATTGCACCAAGCCTGACACTATTCAAGAAGCACGTGGACAACACCCTCAGAGATATGGTGTAAATTTTGGGGTTGTCCTGTGCAGGGGCAGGAGTTGGACTTGATGATCCTCGTGGGTCCATTCCAACTCGGGACATTCTATGATTCTGTTATGAAGAAATTTATCTCTATCCCAGTCAAAACTAGTATAATCTTCACCCTTTATTCCATACCATTTGCGTCATGCTCCGGTCCCACACTATCCAGTACAACCTCACTAACCACCACCTGCTTCCCTTCCTTTGATATATATACAGATATCATTCCTTTAGTCTGCAGACCAACCCTGTAAAATGTCCCTCAATGTCCACAAAATGCACATTGAGGTCATTTAGTCCATGACTTTGGGCTCCATCTGTCACTCAGGACAGAAGAGGTGGTGAGCTGTGTAGACTTACTGGGCAGCAAAGCCAGCTCAGGTCAGGTCACTGCTGCACTTGCACTGCTTCACTGCTTCCCATCTATGCAAAGCACTTTGTCCAGGATAAGAAAAAAATTTGCACTCATAATTTAGTTCCTTTAAATCTTTCTTAAACCAAAAGAGAGACAGTGTTTACACTAATTATTCCAGGACCAGTTCTATCAGATAGCTACCTAGATAGCTCTTAAAGCTACACACTTAAAGGTATAACTTGTTCATCCAATTTTCTCATTATATTCTTTAAAACTCTGAAATTATTTGGCATTTCTCATCTCTCTATTTCCTCCAATACTCTTAGTATAACTAATTTTTTAAAATCCAAGTGTTAGGTTTTGCATTTTTTAACAAGTATTTTATTTCTCTATGATTAATGTCTTTAGGAAAAGAGAGGAAGTCATCTTTTCCCCACAGATGTGTGTTATGTCTCACCTAAATCTACCCTCTCTCCGTTTAAACCTGTTACCCCTTGTCCTATCCCTGCAGGCCCTGATAAAAAGTGTCTATCCATCTCTCTTATAAACCCCCTTTAAGTATTGAAAAGCAGCAGTAAGGACTTCCTTAGTACTGGGATTTCCAACTAGCTAGGCTGGTTTCCTGGTTAAAATGAAAACGAACTATAAAGCAGGCACCAAGTACAATGTAAAAAGTTCTGCCAGGCCTCGCTAGGCTCTGTTCAAGGCCAGCCCAAGCTTCAGAGCCACACTGTCCAAACTGAGGCTCAGGAAGCAAATGCAGCAGCCTGCCAGGGGCCAGGGAGATGCAGCGGACAAAAATCATTGCCAGAAGCAACTTGAACAAAGAAGGATGGGAAGCAGTACCAATTTTGTCAAGCGGGGACCAGCTACATAAAGTGGATGAATCCTGACATGGTACCAAGAGAGAAGAAAGGATGTCTGAACAGACTGGGGTAATAACACACAGCAGTGCTACTCTTCATGAGGACTACCTAATGGCTACTGAAAATAAAGCTATGGGAACTACTGGTCCTGAGGTGCTTTGAAAATAACTCTCAACCCTGGACCTGTTCTTCCATCCTTTGAAGCTTCATGTCCTGCAAGTTTTGCTACATCTGAGAAAAAGTCCTTAGCTTATGGATATCTCTCTATAGCTGATCTCTGCAATACAGCTATAAATGAAACGTAGACACATGGATCACCCATGCTGTAGTAGGATCAGCAACAACAGGAAACATTGCAATGAATGCATGTTGGGTTTGAGTTTTGGTTTTTTTTAGACTTAAAATGTTCTGCTCATACAGATGTGTGATGACCTTTATGAGCTGTGTAACAGTGTAACAAATGGGTAATTTAGTTTCTCCACGAACCACAGATTATTGTAGTGTTTAAGAAAAGATGCCATCTGTAACATGATTGCAAGTCACCAGATACTGTTTTTCAGACTGATACAGAAGTTTATTTGAACTTAAAAGAAGTAACTGACAAATTATAAAATGCCATCTATTCTAGAGCCTGTAAGGAAATATGTAAGTTCACTTAAAGATTTCTTTTTAGAAAGAACTGCATTTCAAATTATAACCACTTTCTGCAGTATTTAATTATGTGAGATACTTCCCCTGAAAAACGCAGTTCATGTTTCCTGATGTTTCATAACCTAGTTTATAAACTGAAGACTTTAGAGCCAGGCTACAAGCCAACAATTATCAACTATTATATGGGATTTAATTACTTCTTAAGTCAAAGGAACTATGTTTAAAGCTATAGTTATGGTACTTCAGTTTCCTTGTAAACTGTTTCAATAGTGAAACTTGTTTGGCCAGTTTCATTATCATGTCAACATTAAAAAAAATAATCTGAAATTCAAGAAATTGGGAAGTGTTAAGTGAAACTCCAGTCTTGGGGAAGACCGGAATAACTGGCATTTAAAAACATTTTGTCTTCAGAGAAATCATTCGTCTTAAATATAAGTTTAACAAATTAGGAATAATAAGTAAGACACATGAAATGCATGCTATCACTTTCCAGCCAAAGAATTCTTAACATGATTTAATTCAAAGTCTGAAAAATCCACAGCACACTAGTCCTGAAACAATTGCGTCAAGCTTACTATGAAGCAAGCACATGGATATATAATTTTAAAACAGTTATATACATGTCTGAAATACTAGGGTTCCTTAAAAAATGTCAGTTGCAATGTTCTTTTCTAAAGCAATATTCATTGCTTTCCTTAATGAAATTTCTATTTTCTTGTTTTCCTGAGAAGTGCTGTAGGAGGCAAAACAGCCAAGGACAGAAGAGATTCACCATTCAGCAGGTGGGGGATGGGGAAAGAAAACAGGTGCACTTTGGCAGTCTATTTTATTCATGAAGACGTATCAGGTGATTTCATTTTTCTTTCTTCTCTACTAATTTTCACTCAGCAGCCAACAAGAAATAGCAGATCTATTGATTATATGCATACTACATTATTGCATGGGTAAGTAAAATCAAGAGATGAAATGGAAGGTAAGAGCAGCAGCCACAGCTTCAAGTTTGTGTCTCAAGTATCAACGCCTATAGTGTGGTCTACCACTGAGCAAGCATAATACCTACTCTGCAAATGAAAGATGTCTGGCAGGTTACATGGAAACCCCTGCTGCTTGAAACTAGGCTTCTTCACTGGTCTGAATACTGCCTCCAACACTTGGAGACAGCATTACACTACTGAATTTGGCTCACTCTGAACTCACCGTGGAGTAGAAGCCAACTTTGTCAAAAGCCTTAATACTTAAAGAAAGACCTCCCAGGCTTGTTCATGAGTGTATAAATCTTGTCTTATATTGAATGTACCTTGAGCTAACCTGAATATTCAAAAGCTGCTATAGCAATTTTCAACAACAATTTTTACTTTTGAAAGACACGTCTTCTGTAGTAATAGGAAAGCAGCTATTTTTATTACTTTTTCTAAGTAATAAAATAAAAAGATACTCCCGAAATTATGCAGATCAGTATGAGTTCTTTATAATTATTTACTATAGCATTATCATTTTTTAATTTCAAAGTTGGATGCAATGAAAGATGACCTTGATATAACCTATAATAAGCAGTCTCAACACTGGAAAACCGTGAAATTGTCTAACCACACATGCACACACAAAAAAGACTAAGCCACCAAAAGCACGAGTCTTTACTTCTCAACTCTTTTTGACAGTTCCAAAATTCAGGCACACATCCAGAAGAACTTTCTGCCCCATGTCTGGTCAGTAAAGAAATTGAGGTTAACCTTTAATTTTTAATGTCACCTGCAGCCAGTGACTGCTTTTTCTAATGCAAGTGACAGATAAACAGCAAAACACTCCCAAGATGATACACAAAGCACCACACACCATAAGTGCATTTTTATTTTTATACCAACTCAATTTCTCAAATGGATAACCAATGTTCCTACTAATTTACATTAAGAATTGAGTGAGGCATGAACATTGTTCTGATGCATAGGCTCTATTTCTTTAATGTACTGCATACTGTTCTCAATTTTATTGCAAGACTAGAAAATACTAACTACGCTTAAAAGGTACAGAAATTATACATACAAAAACACAAGCACATGTATGTCTCAAAAAATCAGTTCAGAAAGGGTTTTAAATTATGCAGAGCAGTATGAACGAAAAATAACTAATTAGGGTCACTGATGGAAGTCAGTAAAAGCAAAAAAATTATTCCTATTAAAATTACGTTTCCTGGCCTTTAGTTACTTGATCTTTTTTTTTTTTTTCCTGTAGACCAGTTCTTTATACTGCAGACTAGTACTTTCAATATACATTCCTAGTATTTCAACTTTCTAATTCCTTTATACAATTCAGTAGTATCACCTTAACATTTGCAAGGTAATTCCAAACTAAACAGAGGGAATATGGCAAATTGAGGTAATACAATCTAGCTATTTAAGGCAAAATTGGCAAGTCTTTAACAGCAAACACTGTATCATTACTAAACACTGCCATGTTGTTAATGTAAGGAGAGGTTTCAATTAGATAGTGAATTGCCCCTCCAGGTTGGGACTTAGGGCATATTATGGGAGAAAGCAAAGAAACCTCCCACTGACACTATCTACATCTCACCAGTTCTGTAGAAAGCAGGCTTCAATATGGTTATCCATCACTTTTAAAACCAAATACTACAGTCAAAATTTTCACTTGTCTTTTAAAATTTAGCATAGTAAAGTGGGGAGAAAAGCACCTATGTTTGTAAAATAAGATAGTTGTTTTACAGAAAGGGTATTTAAATTAATTTTTGGACAAGCATCGAAAAAACAAAACAAACATCATTTTTATAAATGCTAAATGTGTAAATATGACATTAATGAAAATGAAACAAACTCAGGTTTTTTTTATTTTTTTAAACATAGAAAAATTAACTCACATAGTGGCAGGTGCTCAAACACAACGGAGACAGTTGTCCTCAGAATTATATTCTCTGCACATTCAAGTAGCGTTGGAATAAGGCCCAGCAACCAGCAGCAACGAGAAAGCTGGAGTAGCAGTCCCAGTACCAGACTTCTGGAATTGACCTTTAGATGGAGAATAAAGGTACTTCATGAAAAAATTCTAAAAACATTTTTAATTTTTAGTTTGACTTAAAGGGATTCAAGTGACCTAAGGCATTGGATTTCTTCTGGAAATTTCCATAGAACCAAAAGTCAGTTGACTGAAACTAGTAATTTTTTTAAAGTCAAATAAGTATTTCACATAATCATGTAATAACAGAGATGGAAACAAAGTCCACGTGGCTCAATTTATTTATTTTTTAAGACGACAATAGTGGTAGAGACACAACTCTAACAGTTTAAGCATTATGAAGATTTCTTCATTATTCAACCTGAAAATTATATCAACCTGCAATTCTTGGCTATTTCTCAGCATTCTTTTGAATTCCTCCTCCTGTGACTGAACTTCTTAAAAATGTGTATTTTACAAATTTTGGTAACTTGATATTGTTAGATGTATTTTCTAGAAAGTGCTTAATTCATTCTTAATAGGACCAAAAAAATTGTACAGAGTACAATAGCACACTACAGCTGGCTATAAACACACTAAAAATGTTCAAGACTATGGTTCTAAGAAAAATTTAACAAATCAAATTCCAGCTACTGATCAGCCATCTATCTTTTATTAACTCTCTTTTAACTGTTTGAGAATGCACTTATAAATCAAGAAAAAATAATTTTAAAAAAATCACTCTGCAAAACACATTTATGCAAAATTTTTCAACTACTGTGAGATGATTAAACTTTATTCACATAATGATGGGATACACTGCTCTTTTAAAATAGTTTTTCCCTATTAAAAGTGTGCAAAACTAATAATGTTGAATTGGAAACAGCACCTTCCCTTTTTGAAAAGCTGGTACTTTACTCTGTTTCTTCTGTTTCTACAGTGCTTCCATTACAAAACATAAAAACACAACCATCTAGGCACATTTTAAAAAAAAAAAAAAAAGTCCTGTAAGACACTGATTTTGCAAATACCCAAATAGCTCCTGTAATCTGACTGCTGCTGTCAAAACAAATTAAATTTCATTTAGAAATGAAGTATGAAAAACATACTCACGTTGAAGGAATAAATTTTGGGATTTCTTTTTAAGAAATTAAATGAAATACAATTTGTCTACATAGGAGTACATTAAACAGTTCCAAGTAAATAGTGGTGTTTTTTTTTAATTTGGATTAGCATCCTAGTTGCAATATACTAGCATATAAATATATTTCTATTCTAGAGCATACTTTGAGTTATTAAGCCTGGCATTAAATTTTGTAACAAGATGTAATATATCTAATTCAAGAGGGCTTAGAGTATTCCTGTATTACTTATTAATATGTTAAGTGAATGTTTGGACAATTGATTTCAACTAGGTTTTGTGACTAAACCATGTGACAAAATACAATTTTCAGATTACATAGTCCATTTGTCATAACTACTGCTCTTTCTAATTTCTATAGGTGTTAACAAATTAAGCAAAAAAGCCACACTGACTAAAGAACAGTAGCCAACTCAGATTTTAAAAGCAACCGTCAGCATCATTTATATACAGCCATTAGCGAAGTATCTTCACTGCTTTTCCTTGCTGTTCTGCTTTCCAATTTCCTTCCTTTGCTATTTATACCCTCCTTCCTGCATTTTCCCTTTAAGCAAACCAAAGCCTGCAAATAAATAACAGTGAATATGTATATTTGCAGAGGTCTTACTACAGTGAGACTACAGTCTTGTACTGAAGTAATAATGAATAACAACAGACGTTTTGCTCGGATACCACAAGTCAGCTCAGTCACAGTTGGATCCAATCAGTGACTGGCTTGCTTATAAAGATCAATATATTTAAGACATTAATCCTGTAACTTCTTATTGAAACAACAGAAATGTCCTTAGCCAATGGCTTAAATGTTTATGTAGCAGAAGAAATAGAAAGTATTACTCTATGTAAGTTCTGAAAATGGAGGTGATGACAATATATTTCATACCAGTGCAGCACAATGATTTTCACATTATTCATAGAGTTGCGATAGCAGTTTGCAACAAGTTACACTGTAGAATGATCTCTATTTCTGCACTGATGTTTTCTGAGTTATAAATGAGTTGAACAGAGAATTGGAAAAGCATGTCTCCCTATTTCAGCATTTAGACTAGCTGAAATCAAACAACAGACTTAAAGTGACTATTAGAAAGCTATATTGGTGGAAATTGAAAAAAAATCAAGATATAAGTTACTGAAATAGTCACAAAAGAGAATGTAAGCTTATGTTAAGATTTGTATAACGTGACATAAGATAAAAAGATTATTTTTCTTCACAAGTAAAAGAGAAAGTAACTTGACTACATGAACTGGAGAGTATTAGTAAGCAGAAACAGGAAAGAAACTGCCTGTATTTTAGCAAAGATGATGACATCCTCATATAGACTGCTTACTTTGTCTGAAAGATCCATATCAGACATTTCTGGAACCTACATGGGGACTACATAAATCAATACTATGGCAAAGGCAGACCATCTGCCAGACTTCTTGAACATTATTTACAGAAAACGGTCTTTGAAATATCAATAAAGAGCTTTCCTTACTTGTGTAGATGCCTGCATACCCACATAGGATGGAGGAAAGCAAGAGTTGAGCATCATATGCTAGTAGAAGGTGCCTAACAACTAGAGTTACTCCAATGTTGAAAGAAGTAGGTATGAGGAAGAAAAAGCAGATAACAATTTAAGTTAAACTTCTAAATGAAAGTGTTTAGGAAAGCCGCATTTTGCAGCTAACAAAATAGGCACAGCAGCACATACTTTCTAAGGGAATCTCTTTGTTTCCTGTGGTCCACTAGTCCTAAAACTATACTCCTGCTTGGAAGATTGAGAACATGAAAGAAAGCCAATGCTTTGCCACTTGTTCTCAGTAAGTCTTACTTTGCAATCCTTTCAAGATACATTAAACTGAAGACACTTAATGGGGGAGGGGGAGGGAAGGAGAGTGGAAACAAAAAAAACAAACTAGCTTAATTTTGTTCTTCTCTGTCCCTCCTCCCCCAACACTGTTTCTCTTTAAAGAAAGTTACACAACTGATAATGTCACAAATCATATAGATTACCATGGTATTTCACCATTTTAGTAAATATATTTGATTCTTTCCTCATCAAGATTCAATGGTGTTTCCAAGTTCTTTGCTGGATCTCAACCTGAATGCTTTTCACACAGTCTTTCCATTCAAGTAAGTAAACTTTAGATTACACTTTAATTTTGATTAGCCATGTATTACTTTTTTTGACATCTGTCCATCATAATACCATATCAGAATTAAAAGCCAGAAATACTAAAACTGACATCAAGCTGTACTAAAAGTATTTTAAGAAGAACAATTTGTTTAAAAACAGAATATATGTCATGCTTTAAGTGTGGAATTTGGTTACTGAAGAGAATTTAGGAATGTCCCACTTCTGCATTGCTTCTCAAGTAAATGTATGCACAAAAGAGCATTTTAAGATGCCAGAAGTGAGTAAGATACTCACTTGTATAGGTCTATTAAATCTGTGAATGCAGGAGCTGCTGCATTTCACAGTCTATTATTTATATGACAGAATGAAGATCTGAAAACATGAAATATAGCCTTAAATTATTCACTTATTCTTTTCACAGAAGGAGAAACCGTCAATCTAACACTAAAAGACTTCAAGTATATTTCTAAAGGTTTCATGAAAATTGCCTTATTTATCAAAACTTTATTCCCTCCGTTTGTTCATTAAATACTGTAGCTTTGCATTAAGGTCAAGCAGTGTCAACCAATTACTGTTGTTGGAAAAGTCCTATTTCCTTAATACTCAAAGAAACCACGGTATATAGTGAATTATTTTAATAGGCGAACTGAACACTGTTTACCCGAAGTACATTTCAACCATAAAAATGTATTTTAAGGGTTTCTATCAACAATCAATTATAGTACTATTTATTATCACAGCAGCATTAAGCGTGATTCTTTGTCTGCTTAAATGCCAGCCTTAAAAAAACCACACATCTATTTTAGCATATTCAGCAATATTCTGTTCTTAGCTCATACTAAAGAAAAGTTACAATAATTAAGTGACCTATAAAGCATACTGAAAGGTAAAGATAAAACACTGAATTTTAAAGGGACAGTATCAATTACTATAAACATTCTGGCTTCTGTCCTCATTGGCTTTTGGTGGGCAAGAGGACTCAGCTCAATGACAGATCTGAAAAAAATCTACCTTGCTTTCACTGCTCCTAATTTTATAGTTTTTATTTTAGGGTAAAGTTCTCCATCTTGCAATATACAAGAAGAACAGGTGAACAACAGATGAATGATGGACTTTAAGTAGTTACACACAAATTATTAAACACCAAGAAAAGGCCACCCATGGGCCATCACACCAAATACCAATGTCAGAGTCATTCAGGATCGAAGGATTTCCATAGATATTTTGATGTAACAATTTGGGATAGGGTCCCCTGTGTCCTAATTCAATCTTTTCTCCAACCCATTTTAATGGCCTGTGGTTCAAAAGGCTAGAATGATGATTTTAGTATGTAATCACCTCTATCTTTACACTTCATATAAGCAAAATTTTGGATCTCATTTCCCTTTGGAATTGACCTTTTACCCCCATTCCACCTGGTACATAAGATATGTGATGAAAGAACACTTGATTTTCTGATGATGACCTTTGAAATCTTACTGCTGTGAGCACAACTGTACCTTTCTGAAGTTACAAAACAAGCAAAACCAAGGAGAATTTCTTCTACACATCCTGTCACCTTGTCTCTCTAGAGAAAAGTTTTAATCCATGTCTCCATGTCCTGTACCAGTGATCAATGAGTCCTACAACAATACAGGACACACATACCATTGCTACAAACAAGAAGAGGAAATAACATAACAAAAGAATGAGGAAGAAAAACCATGAAGAGAGTCATGCTGAAAATTATGGAAGAAGACGGACATAACAGAGCAGGATCTGTGGTCTCATTAATTCTAAGAAAACAAGATAGAGAAAATAAAATCAAAAAAGAGGTAGAAAAGAAAAAAAAACATCCCAACCTTGAGAACAAGCCCTCTCCTGTCCCCCCCAGGTGGGATAAGTCCCACTTACAAGTTCCAGTCTATCATTAAAACCTGAAAAGATTTTAGAACCAATTATTAAGCAACCAAATGTCTAGAAGACAAAAGAAGATAAATTTAAAAAACCACAGATCCCTTCAAACTCATCTGAATTACTTCACTGTAAAGGTGTTAAGTGGCTTCATGGATGAGAGGCTAACAGTAGTAACAAGCTTTAGATCAGAAAGATTTTAAACGTGTCCCACATTGTCATTGCCAATATAATGAAATACTCTCTAGATATAATCACCATAAGCTGGACACAAAAATGATTGAAATCAGAGAGCAGTTGCTCCTGAAAAGAAATTCTCAACAGTTCTGTCAAACTGGGTATATATTACAACTCTTTTTCAAACTGACAACCGGTCACAAGTGGGGTCCCCCAGGGATTGATATTGGTCCCAATGTTATTCAACATCTTCACAAGTGATCTGAATAATTGGATCAAGTGTAGCCTGATGAACTTTGCGGATGACACCAAATTGAGTGGGGAAGTAGACACTCCAGAAGGGAGAGCCGCTCTGCAGGAGGATCTCAATAGGCTTGAGGAGTGGGCTAACAAGAACCTCATGAAGTTTAACAGGGACAAGAGTAAGGTCTTGCACCTGGGAAAACATAATCCGGGAGTGCAGCACAGACTGGGATCCACCTGGCTGGAGAGCAGCTCTGTGGAAAGGGACCTGGGGGTCCTGGTGGACAGAAAGCTCAACATGAGCGAACAGTGTGCTGCTGAGGCCAAGAAGGCCAACAGGATGCTGGGTTGCATCAAAAAGGGCATCACCAGCAGAGATAAAGAAGTCGTTGTCCCATTCTACTCAGCGCTTGTCAGGCCACACCTGGAGTACTGTGTACAGTTCTGTTCCCTGCTATACAAAAAGGATGTGGACAGGCTGGAAGGGGTCCAGAGAAGGGCCACCAAGATGACCAAAGGACTGGACAGCCTGCCGTACAAGGATAGGCTGGGAGAACTGGGTTTGTTCAGCCTTGAGAAAAGGAGGCTCAGAGGGGATCTCATCACCATGTGCCAGTACTTAAGGCGTAGCTACAAAGAAGATGGAGACTCCCTTTTCACAAGGAGTCACATGGAGAGGACAAGGGGGAATGGACACAAGTTGCCCTTGGGTAGATTCCGATTGGACATGAGAGGGAAATTTTTCACAGTGAGAACAGTCACCCATTGGAATAATCTCCCCAGGGAAGGGGTTGACTCGGCCACGTTGGACACTTTCAATATTCAGCTGGACAGGGTGCTGGGCCTTCCTGTGTAGACTGTGCTCTTCCTAGAAAGGTTGGACTAGATGATCCCTGAGTTCCCTTCCAACATGTGATTCTGTGATTCTAGGATTCTGTGATTCTGTGAAAGTATCTTTCAAAAACACATCTCACTGAAATAGGTTGGCAAGCATGTGATGTGCATGTGGGGGTGTGTGTGCATGTATGTAAACGCAGATGAAGAGGTGATAAATACTTTTTCCATCTCCTACTGTACTGTATACAGTTTTGAATATCATAATTCTTAGAAAGGTGTCGGCAAACTATGGAAAGTCAGGAGGAATGTGACTTCTAGGAGTGCTGGGGTATTTCACTCACTGAAGCTTCTCAAGGAAAGGTTGATCAATGTACTTAATCCTGATGCAGGAAAAATTTTTAAAAAATGGTAATCTGTGATCTTCCAGGCAATACATTTCTCCAGTATCAGTCCACCTGCCACAGCCAACCACAGTAACGGACTGAAGGAAAAGGAAGGCTGCCTCTTTGCCTCTTCAACGACATAAGCCCTCTCTCACTTAGCTCCTATCTTCAGACTCCCATATTCAAAACCATCAGCTTCCCTTGCTACCACACAGGTGGAGAGGAAATTATTACTCTGTGTAGTTGCTTTTACATTGCTTTGATATGAGCCAATACTAGACTGAGCACATCTGTGCGTAACTTTTCCTGTTTTATCATTCTTTGGCTAAAATTACCAAGCATTTCACGTAAGAAAAACTTCACCACTGATTATTTTTATTTTCATGTTACATGTGTGGTCTTAAAAGGTGCATGAACAGATTTGTATATGAAAACATAATGCACAAATAGTACAGTAATAGAGATGATACCCTGAATTTGCATAACATGAAAACAAAGTGTTTTAGAAGGCCTCCTTTCCCTGTGCTGGCTTCTTCAGCCTTTTCATGAATAGGTCTTAATAATTCCTTACCTTATATCCTATAATAACAATTGAAAATTGTTTGCTAAATGAAAGTGGCACGCTAATCAACAGCTCTGCAAATTAGAGAACTACCTTCAGCTTTACGGGACATGCTATTTCAGAACAGTAGATCAGAAGAAATGGATCTTCTGTACTGATGAAACCATCCTGTGAGGATAGAGACTAAGCTCTGCTTTTCTAGATCCATCAGCTCTACTGGATAACACTAGCCAGCAGTGGGAGATATGGAGGTGGGTTGTAAGATAAGGAACAGGCTAGAGGCAAGAAGAGCTGTTATAATTATAGCTGGGAACACAGAATTTGTTAAAGGAAGTCTACTGTATAATTACATTTGAAAATTTAGCAAGATGCCCAGAGGCTGGCTTGCAGCTGTCAGGAACTGGTAACGCTGGAGTTCTGCTCAGGAGGCAACCACTACGGCAGCTAAGCACATCTCCCTGTACTTGAGCCAACTTTGACAAAGCAAAGGAATGACTTCAGCTAAAATTAGTAAAATTACACAATATGTGAGATTATACCTATTCTGAGTAAAAAAAAGTCCAGAGATTAGGCGTTATTTTAAAGGAAATGAAACATAAATCTGCTGGTTTCGATACTGTACTAGATACTATACTAATAAATATATTAAATATATTTTTGAATGAATGACAATGGTAATATTTTGTGAACTGAGCATTTTATTTAAGAGCAGTTAAAATTCTGGTGGGTTTTAAAGATATTAATTCATAATCAAATTAACCTCATCTACAAGTTAATATTGGTTTGCATACAAAGTCATGGTTCTCACTTCAGTTTATCTGGCCCAATCAAATGAAAATGAATGAGTGAAATGCAGACAGAATGCAAGATTAAAAAAAAAAAACAAACACCACTATATCTGTTTCTTCCTTGGACTTAGAGCTGAAGTGATATTGCTACTGAGAAACAAACAGTAAACTACAGACACCCAAAGTGGTAACCTGCAGAAAAACTGATCAAGTGTGAAATATGATTAAGCCAGCCATTTTGGAAAAAAAGGTAGGATTAAACTGTTGAAAAAAATTGCTCATTTTATATGATGTTAAAGATTCTACTTAAAAAAGTATACCTGCTAATTCAAAAATTTGCAGATTAGGTGCTGAGCATGTTGGAAATTATCACCAGCCATAAGTATTACTGGCATTTATTTAAAACACATCCAGATAAAGAATTGAGCAAGAATCATAATACAGTCATAAATTTGATCATATTTGGGGTGTTGGCAGAATTCAAAATTATGTTGTCATACTATCATCTCAAGTAAATAAAAAGCTCTAGAAGACAGAGATTGCAGGCCTAAAACAAAACTTTATAGTAGAATTATTTCTAAATGCTATGACAGCTGCTTCTCTTATTTCAAACTTAGAGTTTTATAAGAAACTTAGGTATGTATGTCTACTTGGCATTCTGGACTGTAAGGAGAGAAAAGTGAGTATTATTTCACCTGTAATTAAACCAACTACTGCTTCCATTTTGAAAAGATGAAGATTGAAGAAAGTGCTTAAATCCTCAAATAATGTCTAAGCGCTCAAATTGTCAGTTATAGGCAGTACATCAACTATTTCATACTTGCTCCATCAGGCTAAAGATCTTCTTGTTTGATTCCTCATTATTATAATAGAGTTTAAATACTACAGTTGTCTTTCCTATAGAAAGGTAGAAATATTTTCTAAGTATCATAGGCTTTGCTGACTTAGAAAAATGGTCTCAAGACTGAAAATAAGGTTCCTCTCAGGGCATCAAGTCTGGCTTTTGCTCAGTGTAACAGGACTGCTTTTTGCTCTCTACAACATTTCATTTGAGGAGGGGAGAGGAAAAAACCTAAGAAAACAGCTATTTTATACAAATTTCTGTCCTCTAATTTTCATTATATGAAGATGGACGTTTGAAGGATGATCATTTCAACAAGAAAAGGCACCTATTGAACTTACAAAGTTTCTACTTTCTTTGACTTATACAGATAATTAATCTTTACAATTCAATTTATTCCTTTGCTTTCATTTTGAAAGTAAAATACAATCACTTGAAAAATTCAAGTCTTTGGAAGACATACAAATTATATGTAAGTACCTTTTTTTAAGAAGAGAATTAAAATTAATTTTGAAAGAAACTTTGGGAGCACAATACTGATTTCAGTCAGTGACCTAAGTCTTATTCAAATATTATTTTTTCAGGACTCTCTAACTTGAAATATTCAGAGCCTTGGACCATTCTGGTTGCATAGAGATTGCAAGTGTAAAAGAAAGATGTCAAGTTTCATATTGATTTCCTCTACTTCAAGCATAATAGTTTCCTATGTTGACTTCTGTCATATTCATCTATATTACACTATATAAAGCAGCTTTAAGGACTGCAATGATCCCTTCTGGAATGTACAGAGAAAAACTTGGTCTTTCATCTAAAATATTGCTGTAGAAGAAAAGAAGCATTTTCATGAAACAGTTAAACGTATGCATCAACAATTCCACAGAAAAATATAAGAAAGCAAACTACATCAAATTTCTGATAGTTGCATGTTCTTGCTGTTGCTCTGGGCAAAAAAAAAATAATAATTAAAATAAGCCTTTAAACTTCTTATTATTGATTTTGAAAGAAAAAGAAAATCTTATATGGAATTTTCTGTAGATTCCAGTATGTAAGCACACAAATCTGAAAATCTACAGCACTCTTTTACCTTAATTTTAATTCACAAAAAAATCCCACCCAAAAATAAAAACAAAACACAAGGTCAGAGTTACTTTAGTAAATAATACAAAATGAACGCTGCTCACATTTGTAGAAAACACACTCTTGCCAAGATATGAACCTTATCAGCAAAAACCTTTGTATGGAAATAAAATTTTGCAATACAATTGACAAGCGCTAATTCCCCAACTGCCAAAAAATGAATGAAGTCTGGCTGCGGTTCCAAGTAGCTCTACTTCTTTTTAAAATGCTTCTGCAACTTGATATTCCGATCATCACAAGGGAGGAGCGCGTTCAATACCGTTTTAACGCACAGGGATGTACAATACCACACCTTGAATGATGAGTGCTGAAGACCAGTCCCACGAAAGCTCAGAGGTTGTGAATCAAAAGACAGCTTGCTGATCTTACTGCTATATTTCTGCCAAAACTTGTTTTAACTCTGCACCTATCTGTACACATATATGAGGCTGCCCTGCCTTTTAGATTATAACTATCTTTAAAAAGAGTATTTGCCAGTTTTATCTTGTAGGTAAGGAGTTATGACTTCTGTTACTCTTATCACTAGACATATCCATAACATGGTATAATTTGTGTTTTCATCCCCCTTATAGCACCTATCTATGTGTCTATCCACTTAAACCAAAGTTGCATAGCAGAACACAACTTAATATATCAAGTTTACATATACCAGAGTTTTAAGTCCTATGACCATTTTTATGAGATTCAGGTTACCCATCCACATGAAGGCATACTTTAACATAATGGCACTTACAATAGGAAGGAAATAGCCTACTGTTTCTAAAATTGCTTTCAAATATTTAAACAGTTTGCATCTATGCTTTTCCTGATAAAATAGGGGATGTCAAAGAGCATATAACAATTCCTAAATTAAGGAAAGAAAAACAAGAATGCACATTATATATAAAGTAGTAATAGGCAGAGACAACTTCACTAGCCTGTGACATATAACATCTGGTAGACTATTATCATAATAAATGGGAAAAGTAGGTGAGATTCTGTCAACAGCAAGGTATGAAGAAATGCATCTTCATGACAAACATATCTGCCTTTAACAAACATACGTCAAACTGAAATTCAAGTATCTATGAGTTAAATATTTTCACTTTATTTAATCCCCCTTTTCTTTCTGTTTTTAACAATTTCACTGAAGCAAAATGCCTTCATTTATCAGACATACGTATTTGTAGCTTACTTTATTTTAGTGAGGATAAATTAAACTTGCTAATAACCAATGGCTAAAAATTCAGAAGAAACATCCTATTACTTTTTCACACTTTTACAGATCATTTAACTACGCAAAATAGTAACTCAGGTTGTGAAACAACAGTCTAAAAACACTACACATCAATCTGTGACTCCTATTGGTACACCCATGCAGGTATCACACAGGCATTGAAATAGCTTGAGCTCTGCAGCTGACCAGTTGAATGGTCAAACCACCAGTCTCCTGGGGATCATCCTCATGCAGTTGGGGTGTGGATAATGTCAGTGAGCTAAGGTCCAGATTCCACTCCTGGTGTTTACACTCATTCTTCAAGAAGTTGGGCAAGTCACATTCTGCTGGAAGCAGTGAGAATGGCACTTGCACTTCAGAAGTTCTACTTCCCTTTCTGTAGTGTAGCACAGTTGCAATAGGAAAAGGGGATTATAAATGAACTTAACACACTGCTCTACCATTTACTGGACTGAACTTGGATAAGTGTTTACTGCTCTTCCACTCAACAACAGAAGAGGAAAAAAGAGAATAAACAAAATACAATAACCCTGGTAGTTAAGAGGCAAGTTATAACTAAGATTATAAGGTAAGTGGTGAGAGCTGGCTGATCACACTTTATAGCTCATGATAACTATGTCTTTTTGAAATTTGCTCATGCCCAAAATTAAAATAAGAAAAATATCTACTGAGCATTACCATCAACATACATGGCCGCATCATATTCCATAACTTGGTTACTAAAAGTTATAACTAAAAGATCCAATTTTAACTCACTATTCTGTCTGACTCAGAACACCATTTTGCATCCTGAATCAGTCCAAATAAAGATGACAGGTTTGCACACAGCACGTTCCAAAACAATGGAGTAGCAGTACAAGGGCAGGATCTTCCTTTCTCCCTTAAAACTTTTCCATAGATGCACAGTGGAAAGAGCCAGGTTTTTGCACATTTCAATAAAATTACCCTTCACCAAATATGTATTAGCCATCAACTCTACTAGAAGCTGCAGTGAAACTAGAATAGCTTCACATAACCTGATAAAGACACACTCCTGACTTCACCATGTTTCTCAGCAGCAGAAAGAGCTGACTTCTGATCATGAAGGCAAGGAATTGGTCAGGCCACATCAGTGGGTTTCAGTGAAGTTTCTTCAATAGATTTCGCAGGAGCATGGATAAGGACAAACCACAGAAAAGTCACAATTAAAAGAAAGCAGAGATGCTTCATAAGTTTTCAATACCCAGCTAAAGTTCTCAATGACTGCCCTTCAACATCTGGGGAGACAGCACTAAAGGGAAAGACGTTTTAAGGCCAAGAAATGCTTTAACAAACAATTAATACACTCAAATATTCAGACTTTGATCTTGATGGTAACACCACCTTTGACTTTTCAAGCACATCTACTTGCATTAGATAGCATTTCACAAAGCATGTCTTAACAGAAAAACTACATCCATTTGCTACCCTAATCTGACTATCTTTAATAAAAGAACCTGTATTCAAAACAGCAGTTATACTGAGCTCAAGAGGAAGATTTTAAAATAGAAACTGTAATTAAATACAGCTGACTTTGGAGAATTAAAAAATAAGAAAAGTCACAATCATTAACTGTTCGAGACACAAGAGAAACTAAAATAAGATACAAGAGTTAAATGAATGGGATATAGTGTATTTCAATATATTTCATGTGTTCTTTTTCATTTTGCAATCTAAATACAAAACCCGGTATGTCAAACTTCATTCACAGAAATTATCTAGAATCATGAAATCATTATTATTTTATAAATAAAAATATAGTCCAAACACAAAAGCTAGAAAGCATGAACTTAAGGTCACCTCCTTTCAGAGAAAAAAAAAACAACACACACAAAAAACCCAAATCCTGACCATATATATTAATTTCTTAATGTAAAATTTCAAAACAAGGTAAACTTGAAGAACCTGGAAGTTCAACCACAGTAATCTAAATGACCAGCTAATAGCCCCCAAAAAAAGAAAGATCTAGTGCAGGTTTTACTCTATGGCATAAAGTTGTTGACAATACATTCCTCAATAAAGAAAAATTGAATTATAGCCTTAGGGTGGTTTAATTTGGTACAAATTTTGAATAATGTTATATACATTTCCAAAGCAGATGCTAAGAGACTCTACAAGGACACTCAGCTCAATCAGAAGCCAGATTAAAGTTCCATCTGGAACGAAACAGTTCCACAGCTCTATTACAATTAGCAGAGTCACCAATGTCAGACTCAAAAGTTGGGCGATGTTCATTTCAAAATACAGCTATTAGCCGGGAAACCAAAGAAGTAGTTCACACATCTTTAAAACAGAACTTTTTAAGCAGTTGCAAACTTGTGCTTTCATAGCTAGGATGAAAACTTTCATTTGGATTATTACGGTCATGTGAATCACAGAGACTATCCAGACACAATGATTTTACGGCCATTCTCCCATTGTATGCATGTACCATTAAAAAATCACACATGTTCAAGTAGCTGCAATACTGAAAATATCAGCAGGCTGGGAACAGCACAGAAGCTATATGCATGAAATAAAATTCAAGACTGATTTTAAATTGCCTTGATCTTTGCCTTCACAATTCCCAGACTTTTTGTTATGAAACAAAGCATTTTCCCAACATGTCATCCTGAAGAACTGCACCCTAGAGTGATCCATCTTTAGACAAAATAAGAATAGAATTACCTATGAAACCTAATGGCTGAAAGTCAAAGTCTAATTCTTCAGTGAAATACTCAGTGTAACAGCATTTTCCTAGATTAAGCAAAAACCAAATTTCAACTCAAGTTTACTAAAAGAAAGCATCCTTTCAAAGAAAAATTCAGCAAACAGGAGTGCTGATACATAGACAGTAACAAACACGTTCAAGACAGGAAAACAAAATATGCTACATGCCTTAAATTTTACAATTTTACCATTTAAATAAATAATGCATCATACAAATAAGCAAGCCTGAATGCAGAAGTTAGAAATCAAATGTCCACATCTTGCATTTTTTCCCCCCAAATAAATCCACAAAGTAGCAACACAGACTTTTAAAAAATTACATCTCATTGCACACATTTTCATCAAGAGAAGACTTGGTTTAAAGAGCATATTTATGTTTTTCCAGTAGCTGGTTACATTAATCAGCCTGATTTCTATTATGAAATAGTAAGCTGCTAGGTCTGAAAATGTCTACCATGTTAATATCCAGACAAGAGTGAAGTGAAGAAAGAGGTAACAGTAGCCACTGCCCAGTTAGCAGCCTATACTGTTCTGCAATGAAGTAAATTTCAACTTCCAAAAAGAACAGTTATATTCACGATTTTATATTTCGTACCTGTAATTAGTATCCACATACTATCCAATAATCTCCATATCTGAAATGTAATCTTCTAAATCTTTAGAGAGAAAAATTAACACTCTAGAGCAACAATGCAACTTTGTCCTTAGTCAGACTCTGCTGTTATTTCTGAGAATAGCCCACAAGAGATCCATTGCCAACACCATGCAGCAGGACCGAGGCATTTTGAAAAAACAAACAGGAAAGTCTGGTGGAAGTCTAAATAGAGAAGTTAGATGTCAAAACTAAGATCGCTGCAACCCAATCAGTGTCTCTGAGAGAATATTGCTTTTTTAAGGCAGTGGTCAAAAACAGTGTCCAAGGCTGCTGGTTACACCAGAAAGGGCCAACGGCATCCACAAACTCCAGTACTGACGAAACCATGGTGAAATGATGACTGTACTTTAGTTCCACACATGAACATAGTGGCCCATCAAAACAGCCAGCTTCCCTATTAATTAACATAGGTTTTCTGAAAGCTTAAAAAATAAAATAGCACCCCAAAATTAAAATGCTAATTGACAGAAAGCAAAGTATTATAATTGAAATGTACGTCTTAAAACCTGGGCTGGGGCCACACCACAAGCCTAGTGAGTCTTTCTAACAGTGCTCAAGCAGAGACACATGGGAAGCCCACAAGAGCAGGGCAGTACCGAAAGTTATAGACTTATTCTCAGAAGAGAATTATGAAGGTCTGGACTGCAATGTAAAGGTTTCCAAATTTAATCCATGACCTGTGACTCTTGTGGCAGTCATGAACTTGCACAGCTCTTGACAGAAATAGTGCAGTAACTGAAGAATCTTTCCTTCCTCGTTCAAATAGTCAGTAATCTAATCATGAGCAAACAAAACCAGCGGTATTTTACTCCTCAGTATCACATTACCTGTCCCTAAGCAAGTCATGAAATGACTTGACAAAGGCCAACTACAAGCTTGTTCATCTTCAGATCAAGCAAGGAACTGAAAACACTTAGCAGCATCTCTGAACGATCTCTTTGTCAATGAAGAGGAAAAATATTAATTTTCACTATTCTCTGTATCTCAACAGCTTTTGACCAATGATGAACTCTCACCTACTCTAAAAGATGTGATACAAGCCCTGGTTACTGAATTAGAGTGATTTGGCTTATTCTGGTAGAAAACTCCAGATGATTCCCAGTAGTCCCTAGCCCGTGAAATTTCTAAAGTGTCATTCCTTTTTCAGCTCCTTCTCAAGATATACATGCAGCTGTTCTGAGACTTGATAAGTGACACAGGGATAGGATTTAACAGTGTACCAGTACACCATTCCAACTGCCTCCTGTGATCATGCCACCACCATAAAGCACTTGGAGAAAACCACCTCATGGACAAACAGCTGGCTGATGTTGAATCCAGTGAAGAGACTGGATGGGGGATGGTCAAAAGAAAATAACTGAAAACATAATTTAGTAGATTTTTTTTAATATCAACAATTCACCAATCTACTCCGTAGCTTAGCAACACTCTTACATTCTTCGTCAATGCTAACCTGGTATTTGGCAGCATCTGCAGAAAAAACACTTATCACCTCTTCTGTTAGCTAAAAAACTCTACTCCATTCTAGCAGTGATTAAAGGTTATTCAATCATTCATATCTTCATCATCACTCAGCTGCAACATATTTCAAGATGAAGTAATAAAATTCTGGTTTTGAGCTTTCTTTTCGGTGCACTTGCCTGACTGCAGTTTAAATGACTACCCAAAGTTCCATGGGGGAGAAGATTCCCTATGATTAGAAAGACAAAACTCTTTCACATGAAGGACAGAACTTTCTTCGAAGTTGGCCTAACACGACAAAACAAACATTCCCAGCAGGTAACAATGACCATCATCATCAACTCCAAGTCCAAAGTGCATTTCTTGATCTTGCTAACCTGCATATCAAAATACTTTTAAAACAATTAATACAAAACAAGACTACTTTGCTAACACTTCTTCCCTTGGAAGAGACTGTTAGAACACACTGCTTAGGGCACCGCTGGAGCATTGCCCAACACCACTGTGGGGAAGAGAACATCGGAACTCAGCAGAGAGGCGAGACCCCAGTCATAGAATCATAGAATGGGTTGGATTGGAAGGGACCTTTAAAGGTCGTCTAGTCCCAACTCCCCTGCAGTGAGCCGGGACATCTTCAACTAGACCAGGTTGCTCAGAGCCCCGTCCGGCCTGACCTTGAATGTTCCTAGGGATGGGGCATCTACCACCCCTCTGGGTAACCTGTTCCAGTATATTTCACCACCTTCATAGTAAAAAAATTTTTCCTAATATCCAGTCTAAATCTACCCTCCTTTAGTTTAAAACCATTACCCTTTGTCCTGTCACAACAGGCCTTGCTAAAGAGGTTGCCCCCTATAGTCTCCCATTAAGTACTGGAAGGCCACAATAAGGTCTCCCTGCAGCCTTCTCTTCTCCAGGCTGAACAACCCCAACTCTCTCAGCCTGTCTTCATAGGAGAGGTGCTCCATCCCTCAGATCATTTTTGTGACCGTCCTCTTTGTCTGCCATGCTCCTACTCTCTTCCCTACTATAAATAGTGGAAGTTTACCCCCTTTTTTATACCCTTCACTTCATGCTGTCATTCCAAAGGAAGCAAACTCTAAAAAGCTGACAATCTTCTTCACACATGAATCACTTTACGTTGGCAAATACCTTTGTTATGCTTTGCAGATACCTGCTTTAAATGACAAAAACAAGACAGATTTAAAATCCGGTCTAATATAGAAGACAAAAGTTTTGTTGTTTTTTTTTCTCTCTTCATTTCTATCTTCTTCCATAATCCATAGCTTGTTAGCCAAAATTGTTCTGAAAAGTTGATTGCACTGTATACAGTGTATTCCTCCTGCCTCTAATGGCAGAAATATAACAAAGAACTCGAGTAAATTAGATATCTATGGCCTCCCATGTTTGACTCCCAAGGTCAGCTATCCTTGGGATTTTTTTCCAGAACTACTCCTACCACAACTCTTAAAATAGTGTCCAGTAATTACCCTGTAAGTGATGTAAGGCTTACTAACTCCATAATTTCAACTATTTTCAACAGCAGAGAAAAAAGGATTCAGTATTTGGGAACAGTTCCTAAAATTAACTTAATTGGAAAAGAAAGTGCACTAAGATACTTATAGAAGTAATAAACTGTCTTTAAATCAATATTTTAATCACTGTATGCAGTCTAGTTCAATGAATCAACGCATGTCTTCACCAGCAATCTGGAATTCATATTCTTCTTTTTTAAGGAAAACAGGGATAATGTTCTTTACTTTGTCATTTGCCTTTAGCACCCAAATTATCTTGACCACATTATTCTATTCTGCAGGATGCAAATTAGTGCAGATCACTAATTATTTCTTGGAGGAAAGTTCTTCTACATCACCTTTTTTTTGGAAATGCATGTAAGATCTTTAAAAATCAATCTGACCAAGATGTTCAATGGGAGTCATAATGGATTAGATTCCTTTCTCTTTCACAAGATGAGGAGGTTTTTAAGAGGTAAAATAATTGCAGCTTTGTAATGGTGAATAACAACAGTCTCACCTACACTGTGGAATTCACTTGACAGAGTATTTTGTGGAAAACATTGTTATGAAAAGAGAAAATACTGTGAAAAATTTCCTTTCATTTCTTTTCCCATTTAAGGAAGCTCAAATAACCGACCCTATCTTTTCTCGTCCCCAAGTCAAACAGCCAAATACCTTGGCCTAAACATGTATACATTTTGAAGTATTTACGTTAACAATTATTCCTCCTATATTTAAAATTAAAACTGAAATCACAGCAGTTCGTTTTAGGGTATAAAATTATTTATGAAAATTAATTTAAATAAAAGCAAAACAAAAAAATCAGTCTTAATGTATTTGCTGCTATAATCTCAAAGAACTGGACAAAGGGAAAATTAAATAAAGTTGATAAGTGGTGTTTCCAAAACAAACAAAAGGAGCTATTTCTTCGCAGAGTTAATAACCAAGCCATGGAACCTGGACATCAAAACTTTAGAGGTTCAAAAAGTGCAGGAGAGAGAAACGTGGGAGTGGGGGGGCGGGGGAGTTGGGGCATGGCGGGAAGGGAGTGTTGCTAGATGAAAAGATACCAATCTCTGATTCTCCTTGCCCAAAAGCTTTCAGATCTCCAGACAGCAGATGAGTATATGTGGGAAATAACGCTTCTGAACTTATCCCTAAGTATTTTTCTTCACACAGGCTGGAGAAAGGAGACTAGGTTAGAAGTGTGTCTGGCCCAAATCACTGTGGCTGTCATAAGCCTCACCGCTAAAGCTATAAAGAAAAAAGGGGTGAAAACCTGGAAATAGTCTGCACAAAGACTTATCCAGTATCTCAGCCTGTGACAGTCCCTCAAGGCGGGTGCTAAATACCATATCTGATTTTTCCAGGTTTTGTGATGGGGGAGTTCAATGACTTTTGAAGTTGTAAAACAATAGGAAAAGCAGAAAGACTTGTTCTTCTATTTTAATCTAAGATTTTTTAAAAATTGCCTGAAGATAAAATTCACTGCTTTTTAAAGCACAGTTAACAGTTCAGTTTATTATAAGCAATATCTCATAAAAGAAATCCATTTTCATACCAAAATGCATTTTTTTTCTTCCCCTTTTAACATACATCCAGCATACTTATCCTGTAAATGAAATTACCTTAAAAAAATTACATATTGCTATCTTTGTGCTCTTAACTCAGTATGAACTGGACATAAATAACGAATTTTAAAATTCCTAAAAATAAATAAATTGGTTTTCCATTTTCATGCAAAACTATAAAAATTATTAATTTTGTACATGTTAAAGTCTGTAATTGCTTTAAAAAATACACATAAATGTACCAATTGTGTTCAGCAATATCTAAATAGAAAACTACTACACCAAAGTATATTTATTTGAAAACCAACATTTACTACGGACGCTACCTTTCTTTGGGAACATCAGTAACAACCTGACAATTAATATCTGTGTAAGTCTAGACATTAAAATCATGAATAAACAGCAAATTCAAGACACACAAAAAATTCCACTGATTTCTGTCACCATCAGATACACCATGCTTACAGAAACATTAATAGTAACACAATTATAATAATACAGACTAGCTCCTACAGCCTGTCTTATCAGTGGCTGCAAATAACGGACACTGATAGAATTAACAAAAGCTTCCAGAAAACTGAGCAAAAAATCTTGCCCTCCCCAAACAACAAGAACCCCTTGACAGAGCTTAGTATGTTTTTTCTGCCACCTAGTATCTACTTTCTTGTACTTGAACAGATGTATTCATGGAACTTTCTTAAAGTTCACAGATCTAAAGCTGAAATTCTGCAGATCTCCCTGTACTGAAGTCATCTGGGATAGCAGGGTGACTGTGCTTGGTATTTCCATATGATTCTTTCCTGACCTACAGGAGCACAATGGAAAAATACAAGAAAACAAAGCCCTTTTAATTTTTATTTTAGTTAGCATGGTCACTTCTCTGATTTGTCTTGAACTAGTTATCTGGGTCAAAATACCATCACTTCCTAAGACAAAGATTTCACCTGAAATTCCAAGCTGGGACCCACTAATGGGAAAATGGAAATAAATATAACAAAATTTTAATTTTTACCTTCCAAGGATTGGAGTTATAGGTTATACTGATGCAAAATGTTTAGAATCCGATGTTATTTGAACGGATTAGGTTAGTGTAGCTGTACGCTTCTACGGGAGAACTTATCTTGGGCCGCATATCTCCGGGACACAGGGCTCTACCCACCCTGGGGACAGTGATGCACAGACACCAATATGATGGATACAAAATGTCCGTTTATTTAGCTGCGTCACACGCTTATATAGCTCTTGCGCTTCCTGTTCCTGCCACTCCTATGGGGAGGAGTCTATCTTTCCGTCACAGCCCGCAATCTTCCGGTCGCCGATCCCTGTCTATTCCCCTACAGGTTAGGAAGGTAACGGAAAAAAGAATTAAAACTTACTGTACCCCTGTTAAGTTACAGCATTCAACATTTACTAGCAAGTCTTGCATGGTGTTTAAGAGGCATCCTTTCACCAGCAATAGAGACATGAAAGAGAATCTCAACAGCTTTATGCTGACTAGTTGATGCACTCTAATTTTTTAAATAAATGCAATTTTCAATTTTTGCAGTCCTTTCCCAAAGATGAGCAGAAATAGAATACACGACTGCCTGCACAACCAGGAGCTCCCTCCTCCCCATCCTTTAGACAACACACGAAGTAAACTTTGAACTCAACTTTCTGAAATTCTTTTCTCTTTTCTTTTTTGAGATGACCAATTTAGAAGCTTGCAAGTAATGCCTATAGAATGGCATTACATTTTACCACTCTTTCAGTTTGGAAGGACAATATTTTCAGGGTAGGCCTGGTTCTCTTACCTCAGAGAAAAGGGTGGTCAGAAGACAATGCCTAACAACACTATTCTCAGCGAGGTGGCATAAAGAAACAGCTGCCTTCCTCTAACCTATCCCAGTTCTTCCCTCCTTCACCATTCATCTTACTTCAGTCTTTCTCTACTAACAGCCTTAATCTTGCCAACGTTTTACTCCCTCTCCTTGAAAGTCACTCTGTTGCTCTTTCTAAATGTTCTCTCCAGTCCTCCAACTACTTTCCTCTGCCTTATTCTATTTATTCAAGTGTTGCACACTGAGGATCAACAGGGCCTCTCTACATGTAATTTTAAATGAAGACTTCCTGAATAAAAGCAGTAGAAAAGCTTAACAAGCAAGAAAGTCAACTGATATTGAAGTTGGTCTCCTCTGTAACTTCAGCACTAGCTCCAACACAATCCTCAAAATCACAGGACGAATACTAGTTTTCATACCTTAGAAACAGCCACTACTCAGAAAGATGAAAGCAAGCCAGCCTTTCAAGGGTAGGTTTACACACACACAGACACGTCACCCCTTCATCTTGTTCCTTGGTTCAGTCGACCATACGTGAATGTACATTATGTCAACAAAATTATACATATGTCATTGATTTTATCTATTTCACGCATGCAGTGAAAAAGAAGCTTAAAAAATGGGGAAAGGGGCAACTGAGAGAAGTGATTCTCTTTCCAACCTGAGGAAACTTTAGACAAATTTGCCTTTGATAATCGACTGAACAAGCTGCACTGCAAGCATCAAGGGATGGTGCAGGGATATCTAGCAGGTGCTGCAGTTTATCACAAAACCGTCTAAAATAATTGGAAGTGACAACCAGCACTACCACAAATGATTTATTAGTCTTTCACTCAGCTTTTCAGCTTCCTCAGGGCCAGAATAAATAATTTACCAACTCTGTATCTTCCAATCATTAATTCTTCCCTGTGCATCCAAACTACATTTAACTCTGCTGGGTTCAGTGGAATTAAAAACACAATATGAAGACTTTTTCCCCCCCAAGTATAGTATTATCTTGACTTTATCTAAAAGTAAAATTGTCAATCAAAATTTATATCGGTGATAGAAGGATTAGAGCTACCAACTAATGTTGAGTTACAAAATATCTGCAGAATAAAATGAAAGTTAAACTGAAGAGATATCAACAATGAAACGCTCCCAGGGGGTCAGGCGTGTTCTCAAGATATCAAGTACTGATAGTGTCTGAAGATATTGATTAGCATTGTTTTTTCTGATCCATAAACTAACATTCGTTACAGACAAACATCTTGCAAGTCCCACATGTTAAATGCAAGATGAAAACACTGGACAGGAAATGTTCACAAAATGAATGAAAAAGGAGATGTGGGCAAAATGGAAGGATTAAGCATGACAGAATGATTCTGTAAAAAGGCAATACTTTTTCAGGAAATACATTAAAGATACAAGATTTACTAATGCCCTTGTGTTCATATCACAAAAAGGAATTAAAAAGAGAGTATTATACAAGGCAGAATTAGAAACCAGGAGTATAAAATGGCGTAAAACCAAAGTACACTTTCAGATTTAAAACAGAATATATAAGGTACCATATTCCTATTAATTATGTAGAGAAAACACAGAGAAAACAAAATCACACCCTAAATCCATTTTTGATGTAAGCTAGTCTTGTCTCATTAAATCAGCATCTATGATTAAAACCAAGATCATTTTTGGTACATAATGTATTGCATTGTTAGAGCAGCATCTGTTTGTTGCACAGCAACACATTTTTCAGCTTTAAGAAACGGTACTCATACAGAAGAAACAATCCAGACTTTGAAGATATAAAAATATTTTTACTTCCAAAAGCATTTTGTACTAAAGGGGTTAATAACATTAATGTGCTAATATTTTGCATCCCAAGAAGAGGCTTCAAGCTGTTGGAAACATACAGAAGAAGAATTTCATGGTACTAACAGCTTTCTTTCAGTCCTATGGGACTGAGACAACTCAAACTTTAAGTGCTTAGAAGAAAAGCTCTGTAAAGCTATGAAGGCTAATCAATAGGGCTTTCACCAAATGATAATACACTCTGAAATGAAATAAATTGGGCATAACAAAAATGCCTTGCCCTTTTTCTCATCATTAATCTCAATATAGAGAAAAGTACAGTATGAAATACAAGTCCAAAATAGCTGCCATACAAATGTTTTCACACTACTTCTAACAATAGAAAAAATTTTCACAGATACAGGAAATTTAAGATGATTTATTTGAAAGCAGTTAATTGTCCTATGTATTTCTCTAACATCAATTATTCTTTTTAGTAAGACTGTAAAATCTGTATTTCAATTTTACTGTACAGCAGGGTATCTCCTTTCTTCATTTAAAACACAGATCATCGTCCGCTGCAACCAAGCAAGCTCATGCTGAACTCAATCTCCCAAATTCCAGAGACAACACTGTTAGAAGGGCTGAGTATTTTTGTAAATAAACTAAAACTTGGAGAAAATAAATCACAGGCAAGGTATTGATATCTATGCTTTCCCCAGCAGCTGGGCCAAAAAAGTGCTTAGGTCTTAGTAGAGAGAGGGAACATACTAACGGGAAGCCTTCGGTACATAGGGAACATAGGGAAGCCTACCGAAAATAAAAATACATTTGATCCCAGCATCAGGTCACTGAGCCAAAAGTCATTTGCCCTTAGAATCAGTTATTTTGACTCATAAGAAAGTATTTACTCTGGTCAAATTTAAAAAAAATTACAAAATATGTTGCTTGTTGTTCATACAACCTGGACATGGGGCCTATAAATAGAGAGACCCAGGAAGCTGTTTTATCATTTAACTTTTGATGCCAACTTATTACAGCATCTTATAGGACTTTTTGACTTGGAGAAAAATGGATTTGGATACCATATTCCTTTACAAGAGTCCTGAATGAAAGTATACCATGAGGTTTTTTTGCTGTGCAATTTTTCTTACAGGCTAAAAAAAAAAAAAAGAAACAAACCAAAAAACTCCCCTCCTGTCCACCCCCACCCCCACCCCCAAAACCCACAACCCCCCCACAAAACCTGTGTGTGTAGACCTTCATTTCTCTTATGCAAAAGCATTCCAAAGTGATAGCTAGTCATAGAAAATAATGGGCTAATACAGATGCTGAAACAATTTTGGTAAGAAAACAGGATTCAGTACTTGATCTTTTTCTGATTAAAATGCAGTTTCAGCTATTGATATAATCAGAAACTTCCCAAATGACCTCTCTCACATATAAATGATTTACTAATGTTTTAAGCATGCAGACTCACTTAGACTTTCTTCAAAGGTTAAATAAAAATATGATAGAGATGAAAACACGGGGGTGAGAAGTATCAAGCCCAAGAAGAAGTGTAAATCAGCCTTAATTTACCCAGTTAGGAAGTTTCATTGAAATCTTCACTGCCTCTATAAGAACACAAAGAAAGTGTATGAGAAATTCTGATACGCATGTCTCAGTGTACAAGAACTAACTGCATTTCTTCATAGTCCTATCAGTTGTGGGTCTACCTACAGTCAATAAGGTCTGCTTATAAGAAATGTCCCTAAGGGAGAACTGGGTAAATTTATAATTGTATTGATCCCAAAAGAAGAATCACGTTGGCAAATGTCAGTTTTGACAAAACATCCTCACCTAAGGCATAGGTTCACAGATTTTCTCACTCTCAGTCACTCTTGGTGTGATTTTTCACCTCCATCAAGCTAGTTTCCTTTCCTCACATTTTTTCATCAGAGCTATTTGTACATTCTAACAAAACCTTGAGATGAAGAAGAAGAAAGGAACACTCAGTTTTACTGGCATTTACCATTCAGTAAATCTGTCATCTCCACTTTACCAAAAGAAAGTGAGACAGAGGTGGGCCAAGAGCACATGTGGCAGTGGATTAGGAATTGAACTTGTCATCTCCCGATTCTCACAGCAACACCCTCCAAGGTATACAAATCAACAACGTATCCATCATTACCATTTTGGCAGAAAGCATAGATTCAACCTCCAAGACTCTCTAGAGTTGCATTTTAACCTGAGCTACCAAAGACCTTTTTCTACCCACCACCAACAAAAATGGCAACCAGAGCTAACTACAAGGTATGCAAAGTAAGCCAAAGTTATGAATCCTGCTAGATATATTTCTGAATAGGAACCTTAAACAAGACATTTTCAATAGACTACAACAAATGAGACACCTCTATTTAGAAAATTCCTCATAAGAGTTCTTTTCCTTCCAAAACCAGTGCTTGTAAATAATTTCAAGCAAAAATACCCACTGTAAAACAATTTCTTTTAAAATCCATGCAAGCTATTAAGAATCAGGTAACTTCTTGACCTAGTTCAGGGTTACAAACCAAAGTCTGGACAGTCAATAGATATTGATTCTGATCATGTTCATGATCATTGTCATGGTCATGAGATTGAGCATCTCATTTTGAGATGGTGAACTCCAAGTTACCTGAATTGTCATAAAGGCTTCAAACCACATGAAGACTCGGGGTGGGGGGGGGCCGAAACACCACCACCACCACTAAAACCAAGCAGCTCACTCCCAGACACATCATGGAATTCAACCACATCACCTTAGAAATACTTGAAAAAATTTGTAAATATAGCCCATTTTCCCTCCTTCTCTTGAAGGAGGCTTTTGATTGTTTGATTCTATTTTTAGTTTTAACATGCAAGCCACTCAGCTAATCAGAGCAGTTAAGCCAGCAATATGTAAAAGTCTGATTCTGAAGAAAAAAAATTTCATTATCACAGTTGCTATATAGAGATGTTCAGGTCTATCCTCTTGTAAAATCGTTTTTTCTTTCTACACATAAGGATCATCCTCAAAGACTGAAACAGATGAAATAAATTGAGATAAGATAGGAAGTGACATTACATAAGGGAGTAAAGGAGGTTTATTATTTAGTAGTAGAAGTAGGCCACATTCACGATGCCCAGATCTTGGGGCATGTATAGTCCATCCCTGAAACAAAACAGCCATTTTTTTTATATACTAACACCAGCATATGCTACGATCTTTTCAGTATTGTGCACAAACAAATGTTGCACAAACCACTTCCTTTTGCTATTTCATACGACAAATAAAAGGCATAAGTGTTCAGTGAAAAATCATGCTCTATGTAAAGAAACGCTCAGACTTATGGAGTAATGTACTCTTGTAATCAGCATAACAAAGGCAACATGAGAGAAAGCAACTCAACTTCTAATCACGTTTTAGCTAACAGGTTGGTAGACACAACCATATGGAGCAAGTAACACCTCTTGTACTGAATGAATGGAATGCACTTCAGCTGCGTCTTTCCTGTCCTTAAATTATTAAGATTATGGGCACACTATCTACTTGAGAACAATGTAAGAAAGCTAGAACACTGCAACTTCCAAACTCAAATACCATCAAACGTGAGGTCTCTAGCATGCTCTAACTGTCCTACTCTAAAAATTTAAAAAAAAAGTAAACTTCAGTTGTAGTTCTAACAAAAATATATTTAAAAATATAATAGAAGGTAAAAGATTGAAAAAGACTGAATGTCAGAAAATAATCAGTGACAAAAATGAAACTGCATCACAGGACTTTTGGCAATTCTTCCATGTGACCCCTTCTTCCTCCAGTCTTCCTTCCATATATTTAATCATCTGTTAGCAGAAATTTTTGTAGAATTGGTTGTCAAAAAGAAATAGTGAGAATGACCATGTTTTCACAGAAGCATTGTTAATAATGCATGAGGAAATGAAAAATATTTAGCTGCAATTTTCTAAGCTTTTTAGAAAATAGTCGCTAATCTCTTGCTTCATATACACCATCTGGGTAAAAATAAGGTCTCTACCCCAAATTCCTTCTACTTAATCAGGCCAGTGACCCATTCCTAGTATCAGGGAAGAAAGTAGTTTTCCTTCTAACATATTCCATATATGCTACCCCTTTTCCCTTTTCAAAAAGAACTATTTTTTCTTATCTTTAACAACTTAATCTATGAGTGGAACAATCCTTTGGGTAACATTCCCTATAACTCCTTTTACATATGCAGGCCTTGGTCCTTATGGTGGACTTCAACCATGCCAGTACCTGCTTGACGAATAACACAGCATGGAACAAGCAATCCAGAGGTCTTCTGGAGTGAATTGCCAAGAACTTCATGACACAAATTATCAAGGAGCTGTTGAGGGGGAGGCTTTCTGCTGGACCTCATACCTACAAACAAAGAAGAACTATTCAGAGATAGAAAAGCTGGAGGCAACCTTAGCTGCAGTGACCATGAGATGGTGGAATTCAGCATCCTGAGAAGAGGGGGAAAGAAGCAAAAAGTGGGATCATAACCCTGGACTTCAGACTCTGACTTGTTCAGGGATCTGCTCAGAAGAATCCCATGGCAGGTGGTTGTGGAGAGAAGGGTCCAGGAAAGCTAGCTGGTTGTCACGGATGTCCTCCTCCAAGCTGAAGAATAGTTCATCCCAAAAAGCAGGAAAACAAGCAAACATGGCAAAAGGCCTGACTGGATGAACAAGGAGCAGCTGGCAAAACTCAAACACAGAAAGAAAGCGTACAGGAGATGGAAGCAAGGACAGGTAACCCAAGACGAATATAGAAACATCATCTGACTATGCAGGGATGGGGTTAAGGAAAGCCCAGCTGGAGTTGAACATGGCAAAGGATTTGAAGGGCATCAAGTACTTCAGCAGCAGAAGGAAGACTAGGGAATGTGTGAGCCTACTGCTGACTGGGAACTTGGTCAAAAGGACAAACAGACGGCTAAGACCCTCAATGCCTTTTTCACTTCAGTCTTTACTGGTAAGACAAGCCTTCAGCAACCCCAGATCCATGAAACTGGTGTAAAAGTCCAGGGCACAGTAGACTGATCCAGGCGGACCAGGATCAAGTTTGGAAATATTTGAACAAACTGAACGTACACAAGTCCATGGGCCCTGAGGAGATGGACTCAAAAGTGCTGAGGGAGCTGGCCAATCTCATTGCAAGGCCACTCACACTAATCTTTGAAAGGGCATGGAGATCACAGCAGGGTCCTAAGGACCTGAGCAAACCAAATGTTACTCCTGTCTTGGAGGAGAGCAGGAAGATCCACAGAACTACAGGCCGGTCAGTGTCACACGAATCACTAAAAAGAATTACCCCATGTACGACACTACAGGCTGGAAACCAAGCATCTGGAAAGCAATTTTGCAGAAAAGGACCCAGGCATCCTAGTAGACACCAAGTGGAACATGAGGCTGCAATGCATCCTCACAGCAAAAAAGGCCAAAACCATTAGGAAGACAAGGAAGTGGACGGAAGCGATTATTCCCCTTTAGACAGCACTGGTGATTTGTTTCTGGGGTACTGTATGCAGTACTGGGCTCCCCAGTACAAGAGAGACGTAGACTTGGAGTGCATGCAGCAGAGGGCCTGAAAGATGATTAAGGGTTTGAAGCATATGAAATATGGGCAGATGCTGAGAGAGCTAGGACTGTTTAGCCTTGAGAAGTCTCAGAGGATTTTATTTATTTCTAGAAATTTATGATGGGAAGGAGTAAAGAAGATGGAGCCTGACTCTTCTCAGTGCTATCCAGTGAGTAGACAAAAGTTAATGGATACAAATACAAAAAAATCACATTCAAAAGTTAGAAAACCTTCTTCGACCAAGAGGGTAATCAAAGACTGGAACAGGTTGTCCAGAGCAGTTGTGGAGTCTCCATCTTTGCAGATATTTAAAAACCCAACCAGACAACATCCTCAGGAACCTGCTCTAGCTGACCCTGCTTTGAGCTGAGGGGTTGGGCTAGATAATCTCCAAAGGTGCTGTTTGACCTCAACCACTCTGTGATTTTGTAATTTGGTTTATGGGAAGCCATAAATGGTCTTGCTCAAGTTATTTGTATTCACAGATATTTATACATCACTAGTGTTAATTATATAGAATCAGCAATAGGACCTCAAACAACTTGTTAATGTAGGTCTTCCCAAAATACTGTACTAACCTTGTTTCTTCAAATATTTTGTCACATGCATTATTCTTCTGGTTTGGATTTGTGTGGGTTTTTGTTTGTTTGTTTTTAAGTCTCTGGAAGGATGTGAACAAAACACTGTACTTGATAGCATGGTCTTCATGAAATAACCACACACAAATATTTATTTAAGATCAAAATATATGCACAAACATCGACGTGTATCTTGAATTTAACTAGAGTACGAGTTCTGAATACAGAGGATTTGCACATTCATTCACATTTGTACCAGAAGAGTACAAGAACTGGAAAGAAATCCTTTGTAGGGAAAGTTTTGGTAAACGTTGAGAACCAAAGGCTTACAAGACAGATGAACTAATGGAGGTGTATAGAAGAAAAATTACAAGGTAAAATTTGAATTTCTAAACACAGGATGCCAGCTAAGTCTTATAAATTACACATCAATTTTTACCTTAGATAATTTTGGAACATTGAAGAAACAATGCATCACAGGGGATTTACTTAAGAAAAGCCCTATCATATTGAGCCAAACAGCTCATTTCTTTCAGACAATACAGGAGTTTTTTCTGCATTAGTTTTTCAGGTGTCTAAGAAAACTGTTTTTAAGATTATGTGCTTTCTGAAGACGACCAACAAAAGTAGAAAATAAGCAAAAATCAGAGTCAGAAGTAACCAAATGTTATAATTTGCACTCCTGCTGTTGCAAAATACAGTGAGATAAACTTCAGAGACAGTAAGCGATTATTACTCTGTGTGTTTTACATACTGGGCAGCAGTATCTTTTAACACCATACTTAGGTGCTGACTCAGAGCATTGCTTCATGACTGCCTCCTATCCACTTCAGCTGCCTTTTTCTCACTCCTTCTGTGAACTAGCACTAATGTAGACAGATCAGAAAATTATTAAAGATTAAAACTAACATAGCAAAAGAATGATGCAGGCTGCTGCTTGCGCATCCATGCAAAGGGGCAAGAATGCATGGCTAGGGAAAGGGGCTTAGCAAGGCTACCTTCTTCAGTTTCTGAAGCAATTCTCCCAATCAATCGTCCTTATCCTTAGTATGCTTCAATTTATATTGTAGAACAGTATTTATTCAAACAATAATTAGTCTTGTGGCCCCAGACAAAGATGACTGAAAAAGCACTTCATGTTGAACTAGAAAGGGTAAAATGTTCGTATTATGCATATTATTTGTATTTTCAGCTAAGGCAAATTTTAGTCACTCGGTAGTAGCCAGAGTATTATATTTTTAAGTCACCGGCCCACATAAACTGCTTTAGAGTTGCCAAAGGAATTTTTTTTTAATGACTGCAAACTGAAAGCAAGGTGCACAATCTCTCCTAAAATACAGTCACTATAAAATGTGCAAAGAACCAGGAACCTCTGGCTCACTGTAATATTTGAATGTCCACGTTTTAAAAAAAAAAAAATAATTTTTTTTCTCCATAAAAAAGACATAGCCATTCTGAAAGATTGTCTATAACTTCCATTGGCAATGATTGTGAAAGCTGAGCTGTATCTTCCCCAAAACAGCAAAATTACACTTTACTGTTTTGTATTTTACTGTTTAGCAATATTGCCTTCCCAAGGTCAGCTTAATCCTACTGATTAAGGTTTATATCATTAATAGCCTTTTGTTCTCATTAGAGCATTTCTGCAACAAAATTTTTTCATATTGTTAGTTCACAGAGCAAAATGTGTCCCTTTTTGTTTCTGCACGTTTCTGAACTCTGCCCTGTCCCAAGCCACAACCAACAGTTTCACCTTCATTCTCAGAAGTTAAACGAATATAATTAACTCAGTTCAAGATCAGGATTCTTTGTCCATAAGAACCACAGGTGAGACTGAGCTTTCCTTAGGAAAGTAAACCTATTTTCCCTTTTTTCTATAGTGCTGACATAGACCTTAAGGTGCATGCAAGACAGCTAGAACAGTCCTATGCTCAACATTACCCAGGAATTTTAAAAATCACCTCTTTACATTTACAGAAAGAGTGAGTCAGAAAAGAAAAAGGGAGGAGATCTTTCAAAAACAGCCGTAGCATGTAAAAGAAATTAGCACGAGCGACTGCAGAGAAAATATCAGCAACAGGCTTTGAAGAAATCTGGCTTGGGTCACTGAAAAGAAAACAGAGGCAGATGCTAGGCTGCCTAGCCCAGGTCACTGCAGGGAGAACAACAGCTGGTTACGCAAGTCTTGCCTGGGACACAGAGCTGGTGCTTGATTCTACCAAGCAGTTTTTTTAATACTTGCTTGATGATTTTAGTATGGGAGGAAAGCTGAAAACCAGATGGATTTTTTTATGGGTGGAGCTATGACAAATTCAGCTATTTATTTAGTAACAATACTTGGCTGTATTATCTTTTATGTGTAGTTGTACACCCAAGAAAGAGAGTACAAATGTTGACTGGCTACATCTGAAATAGAAATAAGAGTTTTTGAAGTGCTCTACCAAGTTATCAATATTTTAACAGCTCCTAAAAGCTGTTTTACAGTAGTGCAGATACTTTCAGGACCGTAGAGTCTATATTCACTCCATATTAACTGTAGTATATTTTAAGACATTTTATTTTCACATTTTTATGATGGTCAGAAGAGAAAATGTCCTCTGATCATCGTATCCACAACCACTTTTAGCTGAGAGTTAAAGAACTCCTTTTTATAACCCACCGACCAGTGTTTGAATTGACTTAAGAGAGTTGTTGTTCACCCATCCAAGGCTTTTATTAAAACCTTTACCATTGTTATTTCTGGATTATGTTACAGAAAACTGAACTCACAGTACAGATCCTAGTAAGCAGAAGAGAGTTTTTAAAGTGAATTTTTCCATGATTGCCCAGCTCCGCATTTCATGACTCATGCATTCCTTCCAATCATATTATTCATCACTCCTTTTCATGAAGGCAAGAAATTATAAATGATTACCATCTTGATTTGTCTGAGCACAGAAAAAAATATCTTTAGAATCAATGGACAACTCTACTCAATAGATCAGCTATTTATTCAAAATATGTTTCACTGAAAATGCAGAATATGCCTTCAGATGTGCCCATAGTTTTACTAATTCTTCTAAGAATGTATTGCGTGCACATACATACAATAAAGTCTCTCTCTAAGAAAGAGTCTTAAGAGTAGTACTGTAGATTTTAGATGATTAAAGAGAAACAAAAGATATTTTTTCAGGTTGTTACCAAAATATACTTCTCACTCCCAAGTTATTTTTACATTCACTCCCAGGTAATGAAGGTATTTATTAATAACAAGTAGGCATAGCAGGGCAAACAGAACTCTTTATAAATTATGAATGAAAATTTTAAGAAAATAATCTTTTGAACCAATTAAAGAAGAGTTAGCTTATACACACCATGGCAAGGAGTTACACTGTACAGAAACAAACCCAGTTCTGTATAGAAACAGAAAAACCTAAATTTTTCTAGTCAAATAATTGCGATAATTTCATTTGTTGGGTGTAAATTAGGAGAAATTTCAAAGAAAAGGTTATACATTGAATTTCTAGAATACTCGTACATACCAACTAAATCAATAGATATTATAATTTCAAAGGAATTACTTCTTGTTTACCTGAATCCACAAATCATATGAATTTCATGTTAAAGTTTATTGTACAAAAGGTAAGTTTTACAGCATTAATCTAAAACCTCCCAACTTTTTTATCAAACATTAGAACTGACATAAATATGATAAAAATGGGCCAATCCCAGACGCCTAGGGTCTTTGAAAATTCTGGTCAACTGAAACATGGCAGTTAACGCACACACGAGAAATAAAATAAACAACCACCAAAAAAAGGGAGAATAACAAAACTCTTTGCATTTGATTTTTTTGCTGTTTTCGCAACCACTATAAGGGATCTTTTTAATGTTTCTTGATCCTCACAACAGAGTAAGGTACACTGAATCCAGCTATAACCATATGTCAAATGCCAGAGTCCGGGATAAAGAAAACAGTCTGAAATAGTGCTTACTAAATATAATGCTGTAAAAGACTACACCCATCAACTTTAGTGCCACTATCAACTTCTCTTAAGTTATGCTCAAATACTTACAAGTTCAGAATTTCAGCTGAAAGGAAAAACATGTTTCAGTAGAAACACGTCACCACACTAGGCACAGCCTTCTTCACTGAACTTCTTGTATCTTTGCGGCATTGCTGACAAGATGTTAGAGGCCCTTTCTGGTAGGCATCTTAATGTGTATGGTAAGATACCTACACGTGGCGATATAGAGTATGCTGGTGGAATTCCACAAGTGTGCTAACTTCATACAAATAAGGGGAAGTTACACTAGAAAAATTGATTTTCAGCTTCTCTCAACATTGCAGACAGAATGAAGAAGTATACATGAACAAGACTAAGCTGTTCTGACTACCACGTTGCTAGTAAGTTGTATCTGAGGTAGATGTGTATTCCTAGTATAAACAAATTAGCAAAGTGCTCCTGATTTAGACTTAACCTAACTCATTAAAACATAATTCAGTAAGGAGAATCATAAAAAGCTTTCTGGATCTGAGGTAGATAAACTCAATAACCTACATTTCTGAAATTGCTGGTCATCATCTTTTAGGTGCTGCTCATTTCCTGCAGTTAACACGCATTCAAAAACAACAAAATATCGCTTAAAGTTTATATAATATTCACTACTATTACTGAAATATAACTAGTTACTGTAATTCTCATGAGGATTTTTTTCACTGCCTGCAAAATAGGAGGCATTTCCTTTCCAGGAAAGGTCATCATGATATGTGGACCATTTATGTCAGGTGACTTTATGAAAATCATATAGAATAAAAGAGATGGGGAGAGATTGTAAAATAAAAAAAAATATTAGATTGCAGTTTACACTGTGAACATCTGAGAACCCATGTTTTGCATAAACGTGTAAAAAAATGAAAACGGTGCAAACAGAATAGAAAAGCCACATGTGTGCAGCTAGTAATAAAACTGCTGTTAAAAGGCTTTCATAGAAGAGGCTGTTGGGGTTCACTATTCAAGTTAAAATTCACAAATTACTATGTGAATGTTTAACCATGTAGCCATATCTTCTAACGGTTCTTTCAGATAAAAAAGTAACATCTTTCAGTCATAGATACGTATATAAATGTACAAATATGTTGTTGTAAGGAGGAGGATATTTTAATAACATAACAGGATGATTCAACTCTGCTATTGTTTCAGATGTCCAACACAAAAGACCTTGTGCTTCTCGATAACCCACTGTTGCTAACAACATTATGCCAGTAAGTTCCTATTATGATACTATTGCTTCCCATGGTTACACTGTTTCCTCTCAAATTCACATCTTTCTACAGCTCCTGTCTCCCTGTGGGATCCTCAGTTCAAGTCGAGAACAACTGCTTACTCCTTTTTGACCACACTAGAGTGCAGCTCCAGACCTAGCATGGTAACATCTTGGTGCTGTATCTTTTTCCACTTGCAGACATCCTTTCTAAGCAGTGCTGCAATGATCTTTCTGTGAAACTTACAGAATTTCTACTAGCTTAGGTTTTCTGTTTTGCTGGGGTTTTTTTAGCTGAGGTCTTACTACTATCCATATTTTATGTGAACTTGTACTTTAAATAATGCTTGCATCATTTCTTTTCAAAACATCATGCTTTCATCACTGACGGCTCTGATCAATCCTACATCCTATAACAGAGACTTCCAAAATGCACTGCAAAGCAGCTTCCCTACAAAGTGTAACAGAACTTGAATATTCTTTTTACAAAGCCAATGTATGTGTTTGGCTACAAATATCGGAGTATTTCTCTAGTACTTCCTTCAAATGACTTTTTTTTTTAATACTTGTTAAGTTTGATTTGACAGAGTGCTGATCCCCATTCTGTGAAGCAAGCTAGCGTCATTAGGATGACAAAATCAAGTCTCATTGTGGCAAGAAGAAACATCATTTAGTGTCAACAACACACTGCTACTGATTTGAACTTCTCCTTGCCTCATGGGTGAAATAACAAGCTCCTACACGCAGACTCTCTAAGCATACCAATAGAGGAGAGAGGCAAGAAAAATACTAAAAATGGCTGTATTAAAGATACAACAGGAAATATATGACTCATGAGATGTAAATTCTTTTATCTGTATGGAATAAATTGAAGAAGAGCTTAATATGGCTTCTGCGATTTCTATGGAGTTAGATTAGAACAGAAATACACCTACCAATAACACACCAGATTTAGGCTTCCCAACCAGCACCTCCTAACTGTTCAGCATGCTCTGTGAAACAAGCCAGCTTCATTTTCATTATCTAATATGTGACTATTCACATTTTTAAAAGGACACCTTATTTTAGCATCCTGGATGGCCATTTCAGTGTAAGATGGGGAACTGGCTGAGCATACAGTGTAAATTATCCTTTCACATTACTGGCAGGATCTCTTTAAAACAGAGCTAAGAAAGAGTCTGTCAATATGGATAGGTTCACTCTTTTTGTATTTCTGAACAACAGACTGCAATTTTCAGAGGGAAAAAAGCCATATCTTTCTTCTTAAAAGATACAAAGAAGAATAAAACCACAGTTAGTCATGCAACATCAATATAAATACCACTTTGCACATTAATAGTTCTTTTCCTAGAACTTAAAGCTATGCCTTTAAGCAAATTTGCAAACCAAAAAAATGTAGTGAGATGAAATACTACTTATGTTGTCTAACTGCACCCAAAATTTAAGCTAATTTCAAACACATCTGTAGCACTGAAGTTAGCATGCTGGAATTCCATCTCTTAAAATGTGAACAAAGTAATATACAAGGCATAAAAAAAATATTTCAATATAACTTCTTTTTAAAAATACTGAAGTGTGGGGAACAAAGCTATTTTCATACCACATTCAGAAAATGGATGAGGTGTGAAAGAAATCTCTTGTTTAATGTGACCTTTGGCTGTACTTTCACTTGTCATCATTATGAAGTAGCTACTTTCAGTGCCAACACATAAGCTGCGTTATATTACCCTATAACAGTAGTAGCACGTCTTTCAGGAAGTGTTTCATACTCCGAGAAACTGGTGGCAGAATTCATTGACAGCACTTACCTTTGTAACTGCGTATAATAGGTCTTATTCAACAATAAGACCTCATTTACACAAGGAAATAAAAGTGACTGTACTAAATTTCATAGAGCATGTCGCATAAACTAGTATATGTTGAGGAACTCCCTTGGAGTTCTCAGCTTCAGTGAAAACATTCAAATAAGGAGAAATGTAAATTTCAGATTGGAACTCTGCCCCAAATAATAATATTCAGAGCTTTGTTACTGTGCACAGACCAAAAATACTGCATCGTTAAGATCTGCAACATACTTGACTTTTCTTAACGTATGTAATTAAGAAAATATTTCTGGAAAGCAAATGAATTTGAAATTCAAGCAAGATTAATAGAACAAATACGACAAATTTACATTTTATACAATGGTAGCAAGCTGCAGAATAAAAATCAGTAGCTATCATTATCTAAAGCTGTTCATCTAACACCGTAGAGAGAAAAACCATTGATACATACTGTACACATTTTTATCCATGTATATAAATCAAAGGAAACAGCTTCCTTTAAGGCAAGCATATGAAGATACTAAAGCAAGATACAAATTAAATATTCATACATTCAATATTTCAAAATAAGGAATTTGGATATACACATGCATAATTTAAGTTCTATAGTGAAACCTGTCTACAGAGGCCATTTCTACTGTATTTCAACAGCATTGAAACTTGAAATGTACAATGCAGCTTTTCCATGCTGCGTTAAAACTTTAAAGTATATAGTAATTCATTTCAAGCACTAAACATAGAATAAAGGCCACGTTATGCACACGGCACTTTTGCAGAGGAACTGCTGCTTTGCCCTATTCATTACAGCTCTCAAACAGGGCTGTCAGTCACATCGCTCCTCCTGCAAGGTGGCTTCAGACTGCCCATTGAGTCACTCATTGGCGTCTGAGGTCAAATAGGCAACTTCAGGTTAGGAGACTCATCGGTCCTGAAAAACCCATCAGAATTGACTCGGAGTCAAATTCTGATCCCAGGCAACTGTTTCAAACTCTGTAGAGCTGGTGCTCATACGTGAAGCCTAGAATTGTCTCCTTACACTGCTTTTATACATTGACTCAAGCCTCTTTGGGGAAAAAGATGAGATTTCAGACCTTTTTAATAGGCAAAAGAAGTGACACAAAAACAGGCTTTACAACAACATGTTGTGCACTAGGAATGATTCTTTGTGAACACAGAACCTGAGAGTAGTTCACACACAACAACATAGATGTGCTAAATTTTCGGAGCTTATAAATTTGCATGTGTGCAAAAAACACTGTGGGGGGAAAAAACCCCTATTACTCACCTTCCCCCCTTGACACATCATCTTCTGCATGCGTCTAAAGATACCCCCATTCCTCCCCATATATTTAAAACCTTGCTGCTGAAAAGGAACTCTCCATATGAGTTATTAATGCAAATATGTTATTTTCTTACTAGAAGTTAAATGCCTTACCTCAAATATCAAAAGTCTAATTTAAAACACATCTATTTTATTGGGACAAAAATATCTGAAGTTAACTTTAAGAATAATTAAAGAGTACTTATTAAAGGACAGAGAACTACTCTGTTTCTACACATTTTAAAGTAAACATTTATCTTCGCTCCTTAAAGGTCACTCATTTGATCTTGACACATGTATGAAATAATAGAAGCAAAAGCTAAAAAAGTAGAAAGGTAATATTAAGCAATATAAAGCTAAACAAAATTAGTATCTACATGGTAAATTACTTCACTGAAAACCATCTATGGATTCTGCAAAGAATATACTTTTGCCTTAGAGCTAGTACTTTAATTTTCAAGAACCAAGAAAAAAAAATCAAAACTAGTCAGTAACAATGCAGCGTCGAAAAGCAATAAACTCAAAATTAAGTTATAAATAATTTAAAGCATGTCATGAAGATGTATTAATAATTCATCAGATAAATAATTTACTAAATAATCAAATAAATAAATAATGAAATACATAAATAAATCAGCAAATAAATAATTCTGCAAAATAACCTAAACAATAAGTCACTAAAACAAATGACAAACCTACAAAACTACAATGATTTTCTAAATTCTCATAGTTTTAAATAAACAAATGTATATAAACTAGATCAATCTTTGGTGGATAGAGAAATATTTTTCACTGCTATTGGTAAATTCCTGATTACACTGCACAAGGATACAATTTTAGATTTTACAGGAGTGCAGTTTTTCCCTTGTAAATTATTAACATGATTGCTACAATACATCCTGCTTTGTATTTTACACATAATCCCTTTATGTAGCTCATTCCCCCCACCCAAAAAAAAAAAAAATCTCTTTACAACATTCCTAATTTACGTATTTCTTTTTTCTTCCTGGGTGCAGTACTTACAATACTGCAATAGCCTTCTTGGTGGTTCTCTTACTGTCTTCTGCAAACCTTCAGAAGTTTTGCTGCAGGGGGAAAACAAGTAGAATAACCTTAATTATTACAGATGGTATCTCATTCATTAGTGGATGACAACATTTTATTTGAAAGCACAAGAAAAGCTGTTTTATAATTCTACAAAGCAACTTAATGTGAAACAACCATTACAGTTTGCAGACTACCGAAAGTTTTTAGAAGTCTTTGGTGGAACGAGTTCAAGCAGACTGAGGCCTGTTTCTTGTATTTAAGCTGACACACAATCTGTGCAAACTGGCACTAATTCAGATGTAAAGACAAACCACGAGAAGGACAAAATACTTGGCTGACATCTAATGTTATCCTTGCTTTTGGAAGTTCATAGTCCTTGAAAGAATACAGTGAGATCATTTAATATCTACTATCTAAGTACATTCACAATTTAATTAGAACACTGCACTCCAAAGCCAACACCGGCACCACAAAGGTCAAAATCCACTCATCTCCTGAGCCAGTGTTCACTCTCCATTTATTTTAATGAATAGTATTGACAGTCGCCATAGTTTTCTTCAAAGTGGTGTTCCATAAATATAGCAGTTAAAGAAATGTGGCAGAAGTGTAATCATGTTCTCAATTTTTATCCATTCTTGCAAAAAAGTTTATTTGCTTTCTTCTATTACACACATTACAGGAAAGAGTGAGACATGGTTTTATAAACCATGCCACTGACATGGATTCTTGATCTCTGTACAGGGCTGTAAAACTGAATGAATACATCAAACCTGAGGCTATATATTGCATATATGCATGGCATTTTGCTACTTGGTTCAAAGGGAATCAAGTATGCAGTGTTGTTTCTGCTGGTAAGATCTCAAATGTTTGATGGTGTTGATGTATTTCAGCATTTAAAAGCATAAAGGATAATTTACTCTTAAAACTACCTGGGCACATTATATTTAACACGTCTCAAATTCTCTTTAGGGATTATAATAAGGAAACACTTTGCTTAATCATAAATTTTATATTTATCTTGGCTAAACACTCTCCTTTGGATAGACTGCCATGTTTTGTCAAGAAAAATCAACACAGTGGAAATGAAGTACTTGTTCTGTTGTGTGGTCATTCAAAAGAGTATGTAGAAGTAATGTAAATGTGCACCAGCGCTGCTGATAATTTCACGCTCTCGTACACTCATTTCAATTTGCTTTAAAAAGGACTGTTCCTCCTGGCTAAATATAGTCATCATGAAAAAGCATACCTCCCCTTTGAGCTAATAACACTGCAAGCCCCAAAACACAAGAGTACAAAAAACTTATATATTTTAAGGAATCTGAAGCACTTTTTTCTCACAACGTATGTTTCTGAAGTGGGACAAACGAGACTGGTGGTTTTTTGCTACGGTATTCTCCCTTAGCACCCAGATTTCTGTCTGAGAACTACCATTCATTCCCACACCACATGTGCAAATCCCATCTACCCCCAAAACAAATCATACATATCCCAAACCCTTTTTTTTTTTAAAGTAATGGATCTTTGTAAAAGCAGTATACATCTTCACACATCAAAAGATTTTGAGGATTACTGGGACGTACAATGGTTCAGGAATGATTCTGAGATTCTGGAATCAGACCTTCTCTAGGAAGTACTACTTAGTCATAGATCATCTTCATTCATCTGCAGCTTGGGAGTCTCTGATAGCAAAGTGATTTTTCACCAGTGGGTTAGAGTAGAGCTAAAACTGTTATTGCAGTCACCGATGTCTTAAAACCACACTTTCTCTCTCCCTTTAAAAATCTGCTTAGTTTTTAATTACTTTCATGTTTAATTTGGGCTTCTAATCTATGGCTACAGAACTGACCCCCTTACACAACTATTTCTGTCCAAGTTAGAGGGTCATAATTCTCCGCTCAGACAGACATGTGAATCATTTAAAGAAAGGACACAAAACAGACAATGACCTGGGATACAGCCACCTTTCTCTCTCTTGCAATTAAATGCAAATTCCATCCTACACAAGGGGTAAAGGACTGAAATTGAATTGATTCCATTCTTCTGTTCTGCCAGCTGGTCCTTTTCCCCCCAACCCTCAAACACAGTATAAATGCCTTTACCCAACAGATCATGCAAAATACTGATCAAGAGAAGACTGAAGCAAAAGGCAGTGCCATTCAGGTATACTTCACAGGGCAAGAATACCAGAAATCAAGTAATTGTGTGTGTTCTGTACTCTGCCCAGGCTGAGAAGCTACAATAAGAAGGCCACCTTGCTCAACTTAATTTGGGTGGTAACGCAAGGAACTGCACTGGACCACATAACGAAGAACCCACTTCAAATATTTACAATGACAAAATTATAAATAAGGCTCACAATAAGCACTGAGCAACAAAATCTTCTGCTATTCTCCACCTTTTGATACTGCCATCATCAGAAAGTTTCTTAGTTTGCAGGTACAAATTAGATCAAAAGAAATGCCATACTGCTGCTTCTTCCCTTTGGGAACTCACGAACCTAGGAGCCAGAGGAAATTTTAGAAAGACATTACCATATAATTTCAAACTTTAGGACAGGAAATTTTATTATTTTTTTTTTATGTTCAGGAGTGAACACAGGGGAAAAGAGAAAAGCTGGATGGACAAGCTTGACCAAATTATAAGTAATGTAAGGTACTGACCGCTATATTCTGACTCACATTTCAAGGATTCTTTCAATTGTTATGAGTAACATAGAATATTTTGCATTATCAGTGAAAAAAAACATACCGCAAAGGGTTATTAAAGTCAGGAACTTAAATAATACGTAAATCCTTTCCAGGCCAGAAGCCTCGTTCCTCTGCCACACTTCTCCCCCTCTATTTATTAAAATTGATCAGTTAAATTAAAAATTTTCTGTTTGGTCCACTTCACATAGAAAGATACTTTTGTGACTCAGTACAGTACTTCATCAAAATTTTTAATAAATCTGATTTTTTTTATTGTAAAAAGCAAAGAAGTGCTTGTTATACATTTTGTATAAGCCTAATGAAAAATTTTAAAAGTAACCCAGCCTTACAATTAAAGGACAATTTTGAGTATGTTCCTGGTAAGAACTTTGAATATTTCTCAAGTAACTTTTTAACCATCTTCTTGCACAATTGTCTTAGTACAAAATCAATTTTAAAAATCTTAAAACATAGTAAAACGTTAAATCCCAAACTACTGAATCAACTGTTATCAATAAAACACATTGCTCATTTGACTGTTATGACCCACGTTTCCTAGTCGATTTTTAGATAAAACCAAGCAGATTAGTAGCAAAGGTTTATCTCAAATTCCCACATGTACAGCATGCCACATAAAATATATGCAAATCAACCTCTTTTTCCTCTAGTTTTTTTGAGCTGACAACTCATATGACCTGAAGCCATGGTTAACGATTACAATTATTTGACTTTCATATTTATACAATCAGTCATCAGATATGCATGTTAATTGATTTTAACAGATAGTTTTGTATTCTAATGATCAACAGTAAGTGTACATTTTACCAACCTCTTCAACTATACAAAAATAAAACTTATTATCAGGTTTTACAATTAACCCTTCACTGTATTGGTCTGCAGTATTCACTGCTGACTCCTCCATAAGACATTAACCTAGAAGTACTCCAAACTATGTGATCTGTATTTTGGTAGCAAAATTTGTTTTTCCAATTAAAGACACACTTCTATGGGTTTGAAAAAGCACAATTACTATGCTATTTAAACAACACATTGTCTATTAATGAGAAATTATGAAAATTAATGCTTAAATAAATGGACTGGGCAAAAAATTAAATTACAGTTATTTCATACTCACATTTTGCTAAAGTTCTTTTCTCTTTTTCAAAAAAGAACCTTAGTCGTGGACTTCTTGATTCTAATAAGCCCTCAAATGTCATACACATGACATACAACCCTACATTTAAGATCCTTATTTCTCAAGTAATACGCTTGAGGCCAAAGCATTCCTTTGTTGCTGTCACAAAATATATTACTGAATCAGTTACCTTTTTTTTTTTTTTAAACATGGCTGAAAACTTATTCTTTCCAACTGCATTTTTATTTCAGATGCCCTATTTGTTGAAGCACCAAATACAAAATTAGGAAGTCAGTGGATCAGTTCCATACAGCCATATAAACCCCAGCAAAGGCATGGAAAGAAAATACCAAAAAAGGAGAACAGGGTGAGGACAAAAGCCACATTGCTTATTTTTATGACAAAATTATCTAAGCCCACACATAGGTCACCTAAATGTGATAAAAACCACATTCACAGAACCTGAAACTGTCAGCTTGTGAAACAGAAACCTTATGCCACCTGCAGGATGTTTATTTCTACCAATATCACTAACATCTGCACTCCCTAAATCTCGCTCCATTTTATAATGGTGACTAAATTTCACTGGACTTACTAATATTAATAAGAAACAGATTAATAAGAATAGCTATAGTTTTTTTGCATAAAGCTGACTCGCTACTTGGCTGCTCCCTGTCTATAGCAAAATAGCACATGAACACTGTGTAAGCAGCCAAATACCTCTTCTGACACGAAGGCTCCCGAGGCAGCCAATGTCATGGGGAGAACTCGTGGCATCCAAATGGACAAAACATGGAAACTTCACTGAAAAAAAAAAAAAAAAAGGCTGCACAACTTCTCTTACAACAAGTGAATATTTCACACAGAATCAAGTTAGTGAATGTAAAGTACAGCAGAAAACTGCTGCAAATTTCAACCCTGTTAGTAGATAGATGAATTTAGGGAAGAGGATGTAAGCATCATCAATGTAGGACAAAATTGCTGGGTTTTATTTTAAAAATGCTTAAACTCAATGTTTTAACTTAAATATTTAAGAATGATTTTAGTCTGTACGTTTTACATCTCTTGCCACCTGAAGCTGGTGATCCAAATGTCTAGAATAGCACATTTGGAACGCTGAGTTATATTAAAATCATACTAACTATAGCAGTTCAATTTCAACAAATTTCTCTGGGTTTTTGCATATTGCTGAATAAATGACTCTGGAATTAGCTTACTTTTCTTGGAGGCATTATATGAGATTATTTCTTAGTCTCCTCCTCTTTGATTTAGTATACCTCTTAAGATAATTTATTAATGTTTTGGATATCTCATTCATCATCCATTATTACTGGTGTCACAAATTAGAGGAATGGAACAAAGCACTGGACTACACACTTTTTCCATATTCATCAATAAAATAGCCACCTCTATTAGCAAGCACTGTACAAAAGAAGTTGGTTTATCCACTACAGTGAGACTGGGAGCACTTTTTAAAATGAAATCCCAAACAGATCATTAGATTTGTAGTAAAAATCAGGGCTTCACATTTAAATATAAAAGGATAGAAACACCTGGTCTGCAAAAGACAAAAGTACATGTCAGAAATTGCTATGTCCTGTAAGTTACTCAGATAAATTAGAAGGCTGATGAATACCAGTCTTGTATGAAAAACAATGTTGAAAATGCCATGATTTTGCCAGCATACCATATAACAGCAAAAAGGGAAGGAAAGATTCAACTAACAAACTTAAATGGCAGCATTTAAGTCTGTGATTTTATTTCTCAGAAGATAACTGGTGGTAAATAGGAAAAACAAAGTCCCATGCCATGACTTTTTTGGTTGTTTTTTAATTAAGACAACCTAAACAAAAAGGACTTGAGAAAAACACAATTGTGAAGATTTCAAAAGATTTTCAAGATAATGAACATTAACGGGAACCTGCTGGTACAGTGCTGTGGTTTGGGTTTGGGATAAGAATAATGTTGACAACACAGTGACGTTTTAATTGTTGCTGAGCAGTCAAGGACTTTTCAGCTTCTCATACTGGCTGGCCAACGAGAAAGGTGGAGGTGTACAAGAAACCAGGAAGGGGCACAGCCAGGACAGCTGACCCCAACTGACCAAAGAGATATTCCATACCATATGATGTCATGCTTAGCATATAGGCTGGGGGGAGTTGGCCGGGATGCAGCCACTGCTCAGGGACAGACTGGGCATCGGTCATTTGGTGGTGAGCAACTGTTTTTCATTTGCATCACTTGTCTTTCTTGGGTCTTATTTCTCTTTTTGTTACTTTCTTTTTCATTACAATTATTATTATTAAATTTTATTTCAATTATTAAACTGTTTTTATCTCAACCCACAAGTGTTCTCACTTCTACTCTTCTGATTCTCTCCCCCATCCCACTGTGGGTGAGCGAGAGGCTGTGTGGTGCTTAATTGCTGTCTGGGACTAAACCATGACTGAATCCTACCGGTAAAAAGTTACACAGCAGTATACTCTGCTATACAAAGCACCTAAAGGAAGACAGAATTAATGTTATTATTAGAACATTAACTACTGACTTAATAAGATTATGCCTGCATTAAATTACATGTTTGAATTAGGTCTGAAAATCAAAAAAATCACTTTTTGTTATTTCAGACAAAGATTCATTTGATATATTTTGTACACATTCACTGTTTACATTCCTTTAACTAAAAGTAAATCTCTCATTAAGGCAAATTAATATTTTACATGCTATAACAGTACTGCACTCACCTCTTTTCTAACTGTTACATGAAAAAGTTTTGAGCCAGGTTTAGTAATTCATTAATGGAATCAGATACAGAAGAATTTAGGTTCCTATAACAGAAGAAGAAAATTACTCCGCATTAGATTTAAATTGGGTAAATGCTTCAGATTAGCAACTATGTATCTAATTCCTACTTGGGGAAGAAATAGTTGCTACTTTTCACTTCTTTAGGCATTACAGATTAGGCATTAAGGGCTCCAATGGGGGCTGAAAACAACAAAATAACCTTTTCCAACTAAGCAAAAACTCTTTTCATTTGTGCCACCTCTAAATTAGGACCCTCATTATTTTCCATATAAAGCCTTCACTATCTATGATGATTATCCTATCTATATGATGTGACTCTGTTGATTGATGATTCACAAAACACACTTGTACCAATGCTTTCTAAAGCTAATTCAACTAAACACATATATATGGATGCATTTTTCCCTTTATTATGTTTAGAATTATTAATGAAACTTTTTATCAGCTACATATGCCACTTTCCTATAGTGCAATTACCAGTGAAATGGAAAGTGAAATATGCAAGCTGCAGCTTCTGTTAGTCTCCAGTTTCATTGGTGTTTGGTGATGATCATGATACCTGTTATTCAATCTATAGAGGCAGCTTGCAAACAAAAAGAACCTTGTTGTTACATGACTAAAAACAGGTAGTACCGTCCTTGTACTAGGTGCATGTGGTTTGAGGATTGACCCAAAGCAGAGAATCCAATCTCTGCTCTGCCTGAGATCAGCCATTTGCACTCTCATTCCTACCTCTGCTTGTACTTTGTATAAAAATGTGCATTGTTAGGGAAACACTTGAGATTTAATCTTTTCTCTGTCGATTACGATATTCAGCCATCATGTAGGTCCCCTGAACTCCATTAGTACCCTCAGTTAATTTCTAATTTCTACAACAGGAAACTTTTAGACAGGAGACTGTAAGCATGTCATACCCAAAATACCCAGCAGCAGTCTAGGGTGTAACAGGTACAAGATAATTCTCTGGTGCGAAAAGGACTTTACTGAACCTGCTCTCCCATGGCCGTGGGAGTGCTCCAGCAACTTAGTAGCCAAAAAACAAGTGTTGGCAAAGGCACCACCCTTCCGTCCTGCAGGAGTTTTGCTGACTTAGTGTTCCCAAACCATCTGATATTTTTTTCCTTCCTGGTCTTTTTGTTCACTGAGTGGAAAACTTACGTCTGCATGGAATTGTCCACAGAACCTCAAATCAAGGAACATGCACTGCTGATTTGCCTAAGACCAACTCCGATATATTAATCTTCGGATGCATGGGAGAAGGTTTATCTTTTCCTCATCCTAAAGAGGCTCCTTTCTTACCTAAAACTTTACAACAAAACTCTAGTAAGGCGTATCCAGAATTACCCAATCTCCATTCTTTTCCAGGTAAATAAGCAGGTAACCTGTTCTCTACTCTGAATACGTAATTTCACTTGTTAACGAAAGATTTCAATGTTAATTAACAACTGTGTGGAAGTACTGAAAAATCATGGAAATAATGCTTTAGCTTACCCCATATGGAATTTGGAATACAAGATGCAAATTTCCTCAAATAATTATGTCATCATAACTTTCCTTTAACTCTTGTTACCTAATTATCATAACTTTCAAGCCTGCTGAAAACGTCATTAATGAACAATAAATTGCATAGTGAACAGACACCAGCCACTGAGAAGTAAACTAAGATAACATTTTTTGGTTAGAACACAGAATTTAAAAAAGAAATGGAATCTTGAATCCAGTAATTCTCTTTTTTTTTTAAACTTATTTGTATTACAGGTTCTGCAAGACACAACATCCTGTCTTCTTTTTAACATCAGAGATCCAGAAGGCTTCAGATGTTTATATACCTGTTAGATAGGATCAGTACCTGTAGATGTTGATTCTTATGGTGGTTTTAAGAGGTACCGCTGTTATGTTCTCTCATCACAGACGTTACACGAAATTTAAACCTTTGCTTCTCAGCAACATCCCACCCTCTAAACCTGGCTAAGTACCTATTCTCAGACAGACACATACTTTTAAGCCCTATGTATTAATGTAGTTGATTGGAAGCAGAAGCACATGTGGACCTGCAATTACCCAACGTATTTATCAGTAGGGGAACAAAGGCCAAGCAGGACATCTGAAATACAGTGACTACAAAGTAGTGGTTAAATGCAGGAGGAGAACCAAGGAGACAATATTCTGAAGCAAGCAGACAGGTAGCCGTGGAGGCCAGAAGCTGATAGGATCAGGACCGAAGATAAACCCCTCCATATGGGGCTGTGATACTCATTTCCCCGACACAATTATTAGCACTATTAAAGAAGTTTACTACAGCTACATGATTTAACAACTGTTAAACGAACACTGTTAAATTCAGAATCCACTAGAAACATACTACAAATTGTCTCAGAGAAATAGGGCTTGTTTACTCCTCATTATAGTGTCAGTGAGTCAAAGAGTTGATCTTAAACAACAAAAGCCTGACAGAAGAAAATGCCGCCAGCTCTGTCAGACTCCTGGAAGAGAAAGTCAAAGCTCAAATGATTGCGTTGATCTTTGACTGAAACTGTAAAACAAGCCAGTTTCTTCAAAGTCAAACATAACACCACAGCCAACAATAAGGAATCATTTCATTTTTTCCACACAGTGAATTTTTTGATGTCATAAGCTCTGGATATTTTTAAACACACTAAAAAGGTGTTAGCAAGGCAAATATACATGACCTGGGCCCATAACAACCATGGGAGGTTTTCCTGACTAATCTTATTTTTCCTGCTGTCACCCTAAATTCCAGTACCAAGACTCCTTATTAATAGGTCCTTTAAGGTTTTAACCAGCTTTTAGCCAATGTTTTTTTCTTACACTACTTAAATCTGAACAATTGTTCAGATCTGCTCACTGACTAACCTTCAAAGTATCTGTATTTTATTAGGCATATGGAAATTGGATTGCTACCCACAAGACTGCAACATAAGACACTTCACTGACACAGATCAGACTCTAAAATTCATCCTGTTTAAAGAGTAACAGCCTTAAGATACATTATTTAATGATCTTAATTCAAATAAAGGTGATTAAAAATACCATATTTTCTACTCAGAAGTTATCCATAGTTATCCTTCCAGAACTCCTGATTCTCAGCCTCACCTGTATTGTCCTACATAATTCTGCCCATCCATACTCCACAAACAAATCTATCTAAAAAATAGCCTACATTCACTAAATCCCTTTCAATGTATCTTCCAGTGTAATTGCACAATGTATAAGATTTCTGCTGCCAGTCATTGAAAATCAGATTCATCAATGTCTACTTTTTAATTTTAGATATGACTTTATTTGAAATAATATTCTAACCCATGCCAAGTAAACTGATGTTAACATACTGCAGACACCACAACCACTACAGAAGAGTAACAGCAGAAATAAACAGTTGATGTCTAGAAACAGAGCCAGAAACAACAGACAATAGTTTAACTTAACTGATTGGCACACACCCTCTTCTTCCCACCTCTCACTTCGAGCAAATCTATCTTGATTATATCTATATTGGTCAGTTCAAGTTTGTTTAGCTGCAGGTCACTCCATCACTGAAGCCAACAGTGAAGTCACTCAGGACTTAAAAGAACCTGTTCTTCCTGGAACAAATCTTAAGCATCCAGAAGTCCAGGACTTCAATGTTTGAATTCATGATCTAAGTACTTACTCAGCAGGTATCCAGAAAGTAATGCACTATTTCACTTAGCCATACCAGCACTTTACTATCCATTTTACATAAGAATTCATAACAATAACAAGTGTATTGTTTGACACGCAGCAAAAACGTTGGGGCAACCAATAGATATTTCCTCTGACCCATCAGATCAATTAATTTCCATAACAGAGACAAATGTCTTCAGAACAGCAAAGCAAGACAACAGGTATCCTCTCAAATGCTAGAAAAGCCAGAGAATATATGCTGTGAGGAAGTGAACTAGTTTGAAAAATACACTGCATTTAAGTAATTCCTATACCACTGTTAAAGGTATTTTCATTAATGTACAACATCATACACAATACTTATTTCACGAAGTCACATGCTTGTCAGAAAGAGATGGCATAGGCTACCTATCCATTAGAAATATCGATTTCATTTTAACCTTAAATTTATACACACAATGCAAGTAATACTTACGAAAAAAATAAAATAGCTTAATCAATGAAATCAGTTAAAGCCCAAAATCTAAATATTTAGCAAAGTCAGCCATAAACAGCAGTAATAATGCCTATGTAAGTTTTATACCCTGTACTTCCCAATTTTCCCTACTTTTACTAATGCAAAATACATCAACTTAGAAAATGTATCCTAAAGTTCTTTAACATTTTTTGTTATGAGGGATTACCATCAGGATAATGAGAGGTGTGCCATGAATACAAATTTCACATGCTCTTAAATGTATAAAGAAATTTGCTGCATCTGTCTTCTAGTCACATGACAAGATAACATGAAGATTACATCACTCAAGGATTACCAAGACAGTTGTATGTTTAATTATTAGTCTAGGTCACCATTCAAAGCCCTAGTTATTCATTCACCCTCCTTTATTCCACCTGCTGGACTAGAGATTCCTTGAACAAAAATTCTCAGTTCACCGACTGTATACCTGGTCGAGTGTGTGAGCTATAGAACTAAAAGATACAAAGTGAAAGTTCTCAATAAATGCAAGTCTACTTCACTTCTGTGTGTTTCAAAACTTTGCTGTGCTCTCACGGTCCAAGTCTAAGAATGAACCATTTCGCTAGCTGTAACACAAGACCAGCTGCCATGACATCGTCTTTATCCACAAATCAGTCACTGAGGGTAGCAACACTTAACAAGTAGAGTTCCATTTAGTAAATTCAGTCCACCTGTAGGAAATTTCTGATGGACTAAGGTAGCACTAACAGTGTGGCAGAAGAAAGCCCACATGGTGAGTTATCACAGAATAGTTTTTCCCAGCTTTTTTCCCATGCATGCACACTTCAATGCTGTTCTAGGAACGGCAACTGTTTTCTGGCCAGAATGCTCCAAACACCTTAGGATCAAGATTCATTGAAAGCAAAGAGGTAATTTGCTTATAATACTATGCATATATATATATAAGGTTTATGTATCCAATTTAGAATTCTAAAATGCTTATATGTATACACAGCACCTTTTACACTGACTAAATACTGAAAATCTCCCAGTATCTACCATGGCTTTATGAAAGAGATGTAAATTAAAAAAAAAAAACAAAACAAAACAAAACAAAAAAACCCAAACAACAAAAAACACAAAAACAAAAACCCACCAAACCCAAACCAAAACCCCAACTCTTATTTTAATTCATTAAAGAGTTAAGAGAACAGGTGGTACATGGAAACACATTTCATGAACTGTCATAACCAAGACAGACTGGGTGACACACGCATATACATCAAGATCCACCACAGCTGAATGGTCAAAGAGGCATTATACCATGTACAAGTACTTCAATAAATTAATGAGAAGTGTTTTTCTTAGTAATACATTATCAGTTGACCTTATACAAGCCTTACTGAACATTAAAAAGTGTGAGGATCAGATGTATAAAGAGAAAAATCAAAGCAAAAAGAGAATTCAGCTTTGGACAGAACATGACCAGAGGACATCCAGCCAAACAAAATGAAGGTGATTGTTCTAAGCCTTGTAGAGGGCATTATCTAAGACTTCCATTGCACCCAGACAACAGACTGGTACTAAATTCAGATGTGGCCACTCACATCCAGTACAGTGTTGGGTTTTATTTTATTTTTTTGGGTGACAGACATTTCATTTTACAGTCTCCATCAAATGCCACTTGATCTGACAATGCGTACAAGAAGGCAGACACTGAGCAGCCCCTCATGGTTACCAGCCACTCCTCACTGTACTTCTGCAGAAGGGCACCTCAAATGAAGGTTTAACTGGGCAGAGGAAAACACAAGTCCAGCTTGAATCTCACCTCATCACTGTCATTCCCTCTAGGCCTAGAGCAGATTGATATCTGCCATTCCATCATCAAGGTGCAGCTGGGTCACTAACAAGGGGCTACCATTCCAGACTTGATGTCAGATCTCTTCTATTAGAGAGGTCACAAAGAAATTCTCCTTGAGAGACCAGGTGAGCTGCAGACTCAGGGAGTTTGGGGTTTTATTTGGGGTTTTTTTCTTTCATCATAGTATTAATAAAGTAACTAGTCTTTCAAGAACTGTTATAACTTATACATGCCCATGGATGCAGGAATGCCCAGCAAGGTCCAGTGCAGTGAGATGATCTACGACCAACTATCACAGGCGACAGAGCTTACAGCAGGGTGTTGAACTTTGAGCTCTCGCTCACAGTTTTAATGTTTGAAAACATTAAAGAGGCTGGGTGGCAGAGCTAGAGCTTTGAGGGGATGGTATTAAAGCAAATGTCCAGTGTGGAAGAGAGAGCTTCTCCCTCTTTCACCTATGCAAGATGACAGATGTCAGTTAAATGTGGTTTTTTTGTTTGTTTGCATGCACACGCAATTAGAAAGTCTGCTTGAATTTCAATTTCATTTCAATCCATCATTCCTTACCTGTGTCTCAAAGTCAATATATCATAATAGTGGCACAGACTTTGTTTGAAAGGAACCGAGAGTAAAACATATCTTCAGCCTCAAAAAGTCAAATGTCAAATGGAAGTAAAAATACTGTGAAACATTCTGTAAAGATAGTGAAAGTACAGAAATATATCTCAAGTTACAGGGAAGTGGTTAGCATAGCAGAAGGGACTACATGGAAAGCCATAGTATCCAGTGGATGCTATAAACAGACATAGCAATGAATCATGACAAACCCATTACTAGCTACTACAACAGAATTCTGAAATTGACACTTATTTCAGTTCTTTCAAAACTAAGCAAGATGAACAAGAATAAAATTGGCATGGCCATAACATTTCACCAAGCAAAATTCTTAACTGTAGACAGGAATTAGTCTCAGGTGAAATGGCAGTTAATCTATTGCTGTCAGTTCAGGATACTTTTCAATGATGAAATCATTGCAAATTGTAACTCAAGACTTCGAAAGATAAATTCTCTCATGTTAAAAAAAATGAAACTGCTACCCAACCTTCACTTACTCTGAAGTTGAGCTGAATAATAACTTCAGAATTTGTCTGGTCAGGGTGAGTAAGAAACATTAGCTGAAATACAACACTGGCAATCTAGAGACTTGCTGCAACCTTTCTTCTTTTTTTTTTCTTTTTTGTTTTCTTTTGAGAAAGCACAGATAGTATACCAAGCACATCAGAAAGCGTCAGCTTAGGGTAATGTACTACTACAGGTATATTTCCTTCTAGAGAAAACTGAATATTTGAGAAAAATGAGAAATCCTCAACCACTTTTTCTCTCTCAGTATCAAATACATCTTTTTCACCATTTTTACCACTCAGGTTCAAAAAGAGGAGGTGATCTTCATCTTGTTATTTCTAATAAGACCTATACCTGTAAATGTCAGCCTGACTCTATATCTAAAATTCTCATCTTCCCTACTTACTCATGCGATCCAACTCACCTCCAAATCAATCCATGCAGTGTGCAACCTCTACAATGCTCATCTCACAGGCTGCTGAAGTCTTCAATAACTGCAAAGGCAGTCTTTAATAATCAAGGCTTTCATCAGCAATTTGACATTATTCTTTTTGTTTGCATCTTTATCATTGCATACCATTTTACAATAATGACCTTAGTAAAAACCCTTGTAAAACTCTATGTTGACAATTACTCCCACAAATGCAGTTAGCCAATACAATCTCCCTCAGCATCTAAAATTGTATCTTTATTGGTAGTGTATTTGTTCATCCTTGCCCACACTTTTCTAGTGAGCAGTTACCTGGTGCTTAGCTGCCTACTGTGGTTAACCCACAACACTACCTTACAATTATTTCTATTGCAGCTGGACCTAATCACAGCTTGAACACGCAGAAGTGGGGGGGGAGGGGCTTGACATGCACAAAAATCAGGCAAAAAAAACCCCACTGATACACTGAAAAAAAAACCAAAACAAAAAAAAAAAGAATAATGGTCAGCAAGGGTTCAAGAGACACATTCTGGTTTTTGGGGTTTGATTTTATTCCAGTTTTCCAGAAGGTGGAATCTAAGAAACATGCTAGGTTCTTTCATGCTCAGGAAAGTCCAGGGCTGCAAGCACTGGGACAGAGTGAGACTGCAGAGAGACAGGTAAGAGGCATCTAAAATAAATGTTCAGTGTTAAAAAAAATGTTCTTCAATGCCTGCAATTCATATTGAAAGTTTTCCTCTTAAACCCAGCACTGGTTTAAGCCCTAGTCACCCACTATCTGGCCACTCTTCTTTCTCAAGCTCATATGGCTTGGGCTGAATTGATCCAATACTTGTGGAAGGGGATGGTGTGAGCCTGAAGCTTCCATTTTCTGGTATGTTCAGAAGATTACCCTGAGTGTCACTGAAAGCCACCTTCAAACAATGGCAAAAGACAGACTGTCTCTATTAGGAGTTGTCTAACATGCTCATGGACTAAATGATAAATAACAGCAGCTCTAGAAAATGAAGCACTCCGGTCAACCTACAAAAATTATAGCATGAGTCTATCAACATACTTTTATCCCAATCTGGGTAAGCTGTTAGGAAGAGTAAAATGATGTTCACTCAGCCCACATTTGCCTTATTCTCTGATAAAATTACTCAGAGTGGATATTATAATCATGACTGATCATACACTATTACTGTAAATTAATGTAAAAATCTAGTCTCACCCAACAACAGCAACAGCATGCTCTAATTCCTGGCATATGTCAGTTTTGAATACTGACTTATAGGTGGAACTACATATTTTTCTTCTAATATACAAGAACTTTTACAGTTTACCTAAAATCCCTAAAGACCAGAACAAAAAATTTATAACATACTAAGAACAAATTAGGTCTTTCTCCAGCCACTGAGGCTGTAGAGTGCACATGACACTATTAAAGTAACACAGTGTCTCTACTGGATTTTCAACAGCTGATCGTGCCACTTCCTCATTCTGTATGTGTACCTCAATCCATCCCAGTCAGTGCACAATGTCAAAGTGTAGCTATGTCCAGTGACAGCAGCTGGTACTGTCTTTTGCTCCTCCCCACTCAGTTTCGTAAGCACTGAATCTTGTGATAAATGGATTCTGCAGCATCCTGGCTTGTATAAGGAACAGCGTGGCCAGCAGGAGCAGGGAAGTGATCGTGCCCCTGTACTTAGCGCTGGTGAGGCCGTACCTTGAACACTGTGTTCAGTTTTGGGCCCCTCACTGCAAGAAAGACATCAAGGTGCTGGAGCGTGTCCAGAGAAGGGCAACGAAGCTGGTGAAGGGTCTGGAGAACAAGTCTCGTGAGGAGCAGCTGAGGGAACTGGAGAAAAAGAGACCGAGGGGAGACCTTGTCGCTCTCTACAACTATCTGAAAGGAGGTTGTAGTGTTGTGGGTGTTGGTCTCTTTTCTGAAATTACTAGTGATAGAACGGGAGGAAATGGCTTCAACCTGCACCAGGGGAGGTTTAGATTGGATACTAGGAAAAATTTCTTTACTGGAAGAGTGGTTGGGCATTGGAACAGGCTGCCCAGAGAGGTGGTTGAGTCACCACCCCTGGAGGTATTTAAAAGATGTGTAGATGTGGCACTTCAGAGCATGGTTTAGGAGACATGGAGGTGTTGGGTTGACAGTTGGACTTGATGATCCTAGAGGTCTTTTCCAACCTTCATGATTCTATGATTCTATGATTTGTGGTTAATAGCAGCATGACTGCACCAAGAATATGTCTGACATCATCATCAGATATGGTTATTAAAAATCAATAGTAACTTGTATCTGTCCAATATGTTTTTTCATTTTTTTCCTCTGGTACAGAATTCCTCTCACTTCACCCTAAGAACGTACTTAAGGTTCAAGACAAAAGTCATAAGAGACAGAAGACTGGGCAACTTTTTCATCTCTACAAACTGAAGTTTGACAATTTTTCTTGAAGATGTGTCAAATCAACAAACAACTTCACTGATCAAAGGTGGCAAACAAAAGCAATCAGCAAACTGCTCAGGTCCATATACAGATCTGAAAAATTTGTAGTATAGAAGGTGCCTCAAGTAGCTGGAAATGGAGAAGGTACATCCTGCCCTATAAGTATTTCATTCCATTTAAACCTTAAACTCTTTCCAATTGCCTGACTTGCATCTGAGCCTCAGCTGTCACCCTGCACCTGAATCAAGCAATCTTCAAATAGAGACTCATGGACAGTAAAATAAATGAGAGTTGGGACCACTGCACAAATCCAAAAACCAAAGTAGCTTTCTACTAGGTGAAACCCACCCTGACTGCAGAAGGGAACCTTGCAAAAAAGGGACACTAAAGTTCCAAGTGTAAAATACTTATACCATGTTACAGTATTTTTCAGAAATGCTATATAGGAATGAATTTTTAATTTGAAAGGAGAACCGCCCAAAATGAAATTGTTTAAAGCAATACAAAAAATACCAACATAAAATTTCAAAGGGCATTTCACACTGACATTAAATACTTCCCCAGAAAATTGTGAAGTAAATTCACAAATAAAAAGGTGAAGTTTACCTTCGTTCGTAAAACAGTCTCATTTCCTTTAACTGGCTGCCTTCTTTGAAAATAAATTTAGCAAGTCAGAACCATAACGTACACAGTCCATCAATCTAAAATGCTACCTTTTTTTTTTAGTTTTCAAGACACTGACTTTTGACTGAATGTTTTAAATGTTTTTTTTTTTGTGCGCAATGAACATATACCACTGATGTGTTCACAAGAAACCTTTCCACCGATTGGGGCATAAGTTTCCTCTGATTACAGGAAGTCAGAAATTTCCTGCTTGTTGCACTTTCCTCTCCTTGCACTCATCCACTGTTCTCTCATCTAGCCACAAAAATTAAATTTACAGGAGTCCAGATTTCTGCAGACTTCAAAAGAAAAGAATCTTTTCAGTATTGTCAACTACATATTTTCATCAAGCAGTAAAACTGGCAGGGCACAACCAGTATAAGCTTTATGTATAAATATATCTACAATGAAAACCAAAGCAGGTGAAGTCTTTGGCCTGTTACCCTCAAATGTTTAATGCATTGTACATATGGATTATGGGGTATAACAAACTTTAAAAAGCATTGTCACAAGCAGCACCAGGTTTAGTTTTCAGTCTACAAAAAAAAAATACACACACATATATAAAAGAATTGCCCAGTTATGTATTTGAATTCATTAACTTTTCCCCAAACTGTGTGTATTTATTAGCACCACAGGCATACCTGTAAATGATGGAAATTAAAAATTAGTCAAGCCTAAAGGAGGAAACCCTATGCTACTGACTCATGAATAACTGAAAGACAAGCAAGGCTTCCACATTTTTTAAAAATATGCAGTTCCAATAGAAATAACAGGCTGTATATGCTGCAGGTGTTCAAACCACCGTTCTGATAGTACATGTAAGTTTTACAGGAAGCAGGACATGCAAAACATGCATAAGTATCAGCTGAGAGCCACTCTTCTCACTAAAGAAATTAATAACTCCATTATCGTCCCCAGCACAATTATCAAATAACCTAGCAGATTTACATTAAGAGAATACTAAACGTTTACTCATATTTGTCCCATATGCATTAGCACTATTCTTATATCTACTCTTTCACTTTGCTTCTCAAATTTCTTTTACATAATCTATTCTTTAACATGTTTAAATTACTTTTCATTTCTCCCATTTAACAAACTAATTTAAATTGCGTGATTTATTAAATATTTTACACTGCGCTCCTGTATTAGCTATGATGGGATATTATAAAATCTGGGTTCTAACTGGAGCTTCCCCCTTTGAGTTGTTGTTTGAATAAGTCACTTCCCTCTCACTGAAAATGATTATTACTATTTTCATTTATAGATGAAAGGCTCTACAAAACTACTGAATGTTAATTATGAATAGTTCAGATAAAGTTTACTCAAAAAGGAACAAGAAATCAAGTACCACCTTGACACTGGATCCTCTTATTCAGATTTATAATGCGGCAAGCTTGCTGATATGAGAACGATTATGAAACAAACATGAAACACACCATTACAGGCTTAAAAGTCTCTACTTTTAAAAAAAGTCAAACTTACAGCTGAAAGGTCAGTAGGAACACTGACAAACCCTCTTAAAAAAGAGATGACAGAAAAACTAATCATGGTTTAAGAAAATAATCTTAATTTTGGAAGAGAATCTGTTGGGGAAGATCAGAAAATACATCAAGAGTTTTCAACTCTGTAACATGTCAAGCTTCAATCAGTAAAATACAGGCAGATCTTCATCCAGATACAGATGTTGCCTTGCTGTGAACAATGGCGGGGGGGGTGGGAGGGTGGAAGGCTGGAGGAAAGAATGTGTATAACCACATCATACAGGAGGCAGGAGCCACTGGTCACATCCATCAGTGCTAATGGAAAATTTTGGGACCCAGAATACAATCATATTCATTAATAAATACTATGTGAGATTAATGATGTTAAAAAAATATAAGTAAATGGGTGGCATGTTGGAAAATCAAATTTGTTGTGGATGCATCTAAAGACCAGTAGATAAGAAATAATCATCAGCACTGCCCAAGTAACTACTGAGCTTTAGGTACTCTTAACAATTCAGAAAGGAGTGCTGAGCATGACAGTGGGAAGGGAGATTACAACACTGTAAAATATGTGAAAATATCATATTTTCATGGATAATGAAAACACCTGCCTATATAAAATTGCATATCAACAAGAAAAATAGTACGGGGAAGAACACTCAGGATCAGCACTGTAAACCCTTATAAACTGGCAAGTATTTGAGGAGCTCCATGGTACGGAGATTATTCCATTATCTGGAATTATTTTTTTTTTTGTAATTTCATTTAACACACCTGCTGTTGGCCACTGTAAGTGACAAAACAACATCCTGGATGACAACTCATCAGATGCCAGGTACAATTCTTAAGCTAATGTCAGAGTGAAGTCTAAAGGCTAAAAATGCACTTCTACAATTCTTTAAAACTTTCAACGAGTTCCATACCTTCTCAAAATTCAAGTATATTCTCAATACATATCACACAGCTATACTTCTTCCCAATAGGAAAGAGAAAAGGCCAAAAGTCCATTTGAGTAAAAGCTAGACATTAAATAAAAATACCACTTATTATCAAGCAGGCACAATCCCGGTTTCAAGAAACATCGTTCAGACATTCATCAACTGATAGTTCAGAACCAAAGGTTATACTGACTATATGTAGGTCTACTTATAGTCTAATGACTAATAAGACAGCTCACTCAGAACGTGATGTCAGCAGAGGTCTGTTACAGACCATCAGTTCAAACTAGAGAACAGGAGGATTTTTTGGCAAGCCTCTATTTTTAATGTCAAACTGAAACCTTTTTAATAATGAACCCTAATATTTCAGGATCTTAAGCAACCACCAGTAAAAACATCATTTTTAAAAAAATTATTAGCAGCAGTTTTCTAACAGCACCCACCATAACCAACACAGAGAAATTATCATATATCCCATATATCCCATTATAACAGTTAAAATGAGTAAGTCGCTGGACTAGAAATTCAGGATAGATTGATCAGATTACACAGCCAGATAGAGATTACTGACATCTAAACATCTGATGCACATACATGCTCACATTCCTGAGGTTTCAAAATTTCTGAAGCTGAAAAGAGTTATGAACAAAATTGATTGGGAAGAAAAACCTTAAGACAGAAAAAACTTGAAAATGGAAACTTCTGTAAGAGGTTTTTATCTATGGTCAGGCAATTCTGCAGCTAACACAGAGGACAATTTTGGCTACAACTCATCCTAGCTGTTCAAAACCTGCTGTTTTTGAAAAAAGAAGCAAGTGTAAGGGGGGAAAAAAAAGGCAGGATCAACAATGTAGAAAAGGGAAGGCTGGATCAGCATCAACATAAATTAGTGTTACGGAGCGTAGAAACTGAGAGACATAAAATCTCCATGTATGACACAGCCAAGAGTGTTAGTAACAAACACCACCTCAGCAACAGCAGGGGCCCATGACTAGACAGAGGTGGCACAAGTGTTAAAAATCATAAGGAAAGATCGAAAATAGTCAATAAATACTTTCATTCTATAGTTGGAAAGATGCAAAATGGTATAATTGTATCACTTATATTGATTTTCTTTCCAACTCATTTGTTAAACAGATGTTCCAGATCAGATGTTAAAAAACACTGTGAGACAAACATTTTAAATCAGCGTACTTGTTAAACTTATCCAAGAGTCCTACAGTAGTCAGCCCAGCAAATCTATGATCTGTTGATGCTCTTTTAAAACTATGTAATTTAAAATCTGTATCTGTCTTTAAATGCTAGGGACTGCCACCATGCAGAGAAGGGAAAACTCAGTGTCAAAGGGACAAATCAAGTTTTAAGGCACTCTGATATGATGGAGAATTCAGACGAGATAGCAAGAATCAGTGAAAGACAGATGCATTCAAATGTATTCAAACAATAATTGCATGCCTTATTTTTAAATAGTGGAAAAGATGAATCACTGAAACAAGTCATCCAGAGAAGTAAATGGTAGATTCTCAGTATCTTGATACACTTTAAAAAACAAAAAAAAGCTTAGCCAACCAGAAGTTCAGGGAAAAAAAAAAAAAGAACAAAACATTGAGACAAAAACTGATGCTGTAATACATTTAAGGTGAAACGTTCATGTATTAAGACAGAATTGATCCCCACTCTAATGCACTACTACGTGATGCAGTACTAGAGCAAGTCAACTTAAGCAAGCGCATGAACTTTTCACATACACACAACTAGATTAATTAGTAGTGTGGTAATAATGTTGTTTAATAAACCTAAGATAACAATTTGCCAGCCCATTAAGAGAACAAAAAGACCTTCAACTTAAACGGTACAGAAGGAAAATGTTGAGTTTTTTTTAATTGAACACAGGATACCACGATATTGTCTCTTTTCTGCTGCATACAGTTCAACATCAGTGACACGTGATTCTTCCCATTATTTTCAAATGATTTCCAACCAGACCTCAGGTCATGTTATGACTCAGTGCTTTTGGGAAATGTACATCTAGCCATTAAGAGAGGCGAAATACCCATTTCCTTTCTGTTTGGTAATTCATCAACCTTTACCCAAAATATGCTAAATGTTGAATGTTTATCTCCAAGGCCTGCATGCATTTTGACTAACTGCTCCAGCTTGACTCTTGTTTGTTACCCTAACTCTCAGAGTATAAATGTGGTCAGCCACCTCTCTTCAAAGTCTGCCACACACAGATTCCCATGGGATTCACAGTAATTGTGCTTTTTTTTTCTACTCAACATCAATAAAAAGAATATCAATTATGAGATTATAATGTTATACAATATGACAGGGACCTCAAACTCTGCATCATTTTTAAGTCCTTTTTTTAAAAGTATTTGATCCCAGGAGCTGTGATATCGGGAAAAAAAAATTTACATTTGGATAAGTAATAAAAACATTCTTAAGCAAAACACAGACTATGGTAGCAACCTTCCTAAAAACTGGAAAGGAAAACAGCTACACATCCTCTTTTGGAGGTCAAAAATAAAGAGTTTAAGCCTCACTAACTTAACAACCAAACACAAGCAAGCAACTCCTTCTATCACATTTAACATCCCTCTTCCTCTGAGAGCACAACTCAGCCAAAGATCTGGGTTTTTATAGGCTACAGACTGAATTGCTTTGGGCACTTTACTGGGCTGAAAGAAAAACCACACAAAAGCTATAGCTTATTTGCTAAAGAGCAGCGTGGAGTCTAAGTCAACCAGTTTAGATAATGTACCACATTTGCACTCTGCAGACGTCACCGGCTCCTGATCCAAAATGCTCTTACACGTGCTAATCAACAAAGCCTCAAATGGACTAAGAACTGATTATCTTAGAAACTGTCTATCCTCCACAATTCTCAGCAACAGCTGGTGTCAATTACAGCAGCATACCTAACAGTTTAAGATAAAACTCCTAAGGATGGAGCAGAAAGTAAACTTTCTAAGACTTCGTCAACAAAATTCCTTTCAGGGCAAACTGTAGAACTGTTCTTTGCATAGCCCTTCCCCAGTGAAAAATGAAGTTATAACAGCAACAAGAACGCGGAGACAGCAAAAAAGATCTGTACATTAGCGTAAATCATAGGCAGGCAGAGAATGTATAACACATTTCCACCAAATTAAATTTTTCTTGCACATTAATATGAGGTACCAAAGTCCAAAAGATGCAAGTACAAACAAAGGAGAACAGAACAATTTTTGAGTAAAGCCAACACTGCAACACAAAGAAGGAAAAATGTGAGAGGAATGTTTTCACTTACATTCCTCAAAGATAAGTGCCACTCTCACTGGTGGCACAGTGTTCTACGAAAAGCTCTGAATGATTTCTGTGTGACAAGTGAGCTTTGCTAATATTGCAGCAGAATCTGAAAACTATTCGTAAAAAATCAGGTTCTCAGATTTCTGAGAACGTGAAAGGAAGCGAAATATGCAAGAAGCTCACCAGTTTGTTTAATCATTAAACAAAGCTATCAGTACAAGCCTTATTTAGTCGCCTTCCCAGCCACAAAGCTGGAGAACAGACTCTCATCTTCATCTCACTAACAAAAGCACGCTATTAATATCTTTTGAAATGTTCAGTTTTCATAGTTTACCACATCTGTAGTATCTAAATTATGAAGCCATCATAAAATCTAGAGGGGAAAAAATGCACCTTCTTCCCAGTGTGCACCTACACATAAAACCAGTAATTGCTCATGCTCTCATACTTTGTTATGAACTGAAGTTCATTATGTAGGTTGACAGTTCATACAAGGGTAAGTTCCTTTTGTTGGCTCGGCAGCAGACTTAGCAATTCCAAGTAAGAATATATACAAAAAGTTTAAAGGCTGTGTCTACTTCTGTGTTTACCTGATAGTCTGAATGTGTTACAACACAACCTTAATTGTTTGGGATAATTGTTTGATAATAATTTGGGATTACCTCTGGTAATCGCTACTATTATATATATACACACATGTGACTTTGAGAGTAACAGTATATGGGCCACGTGTGTCAGTAAAAAAGAAGTTTGACAACTGGTAATTTACAATTGTGTTAACTCTGTCAATGATTACTGTTACAAAAAAAAAAAAAAAAAAAGGACTGGTTTCAAAAATAGCAGTCATTATCATCCACAAACAATGTATTTTTCTTATTGCCCAGTTTTAGATCTTATGGTATTTCAACCTGCAAGTTGCAAATGTAGCAGTGGATGATTATTCAGAGAGAGGTGGGATCTAGGATTAATTTAACTTAATGTTTCACGACCCTCAAATTCTTAAAAATATTTTCGATACCAACAATCAGCCCACATTTATTTGGAATACATTTTGGAAGCTTTAGTTTTCACGGAGGAGGTATCGTCAGTAAATAGCTGAATTAGTGTGTGGCAAGTAACAGAACTGAAAACCAGCACTTTTAATGAAGTTCCATTGGTCTGAAAAGAAATACTTCTCTTATGTGGTGCTTTTTAACCAAGTTTCAGAGTGCTTTGTAAGGGAAGGTAAGCAGGATTACTGAGAGCAAAGCGGTGCATGGATGCTGCAGAGCCGAGCGGCAGAACTAGATGAGTATCCTTGCCTCCCAAGACCCAACCCAGTACATTTTGGAATATGATTCTTTCACATATATACCACTAAAGCAATGTCATGCCAATATGATGGAACAACGATTTCTTAAAAGCAGACCATAAAGCCTCCAGGATGCGTAATGCCACAGGATATGTAGCTAAACTAAACTACTGATGGGTACAGTACAGAAATCTAAGAGTATAAAACTCTCAAACAGCTAAAAAGTGCTAACTGCAGCCCTTGCACTGAAATCCAGACTTGTACAGCACTTGAACTACTGTACCCTAGAGAAACACAAGTGTGACAATTAAACATCTACCACTGATGGCAATAAACTGGACAGCTAGCACAGACTGAGTCAGATACGTGGGAAGAAGAGAGGCTCTGGGGCAGGAAAAGTGGAGGGAAACCAAGCCTCTCCCAAAACTCTGCTTCAAAAAAGAAGGGGGAAAAAAAAAAAAATCACTAAGACCTTAACTTCCCTCTTCAGCCACCAGATTCACCAACAACAACGATAAAAAAAATATCCAGGGGAGGGGAACCTGGTGACAAATCTGCCTCCTCCTCCTCCTCCTCCCTCCCTGCTTCCACCTCCCCGAAACGAGGCTCTGGCTCCGGAGATGGCAGCCGGGGCGCACCTGCCCGCCGCACGCCCCGGGCCGAGCCCCGCTCCGGCGGGCACCCCGCGGGAAGCGGCGTGAGGAGGCGCGGCCGAGGAGCGGCGGAGCGGCGGCGGCGGCCCGGTGCGCGCAGGCCTCACCGCCCCCGCTGCTGCCCACTGACGGCCGGACGCGCCGGGACCGGCCGCCGCCGCCAGAGAAAGGCCTCGGCGGGAGCCAGCGCACTTTGACTGCAGGGCGGCCGGCGGGGAGGGAGGCAAGCGGGTTAAGGGGAGCAGATGCTCTGGGGCTGGTTTTACCTGCTGCTGCTGCTGCCTGCAGTGGCATGAAGATCTGGCTCAGCCTCTCTCTCTCCCCCTCCCCGCCTCCCTCCCTCCCTCCCTGCGCAGCACGCAGGCCTCCGCGCCGGCCCGGCGCCCTGCGACGGACGCGGGGCAGGGGGAGGCGGCGGGGGAGGCCCGGGGAAGGGACGGGAAGGACCGGGACGGGACGGGAAGGGGAAGGGCTCTCTACCCGCACGCGGGGACGCGCGATAGCGCCGCCCCCTCCCCCCCGCCTCAGCTGCCTCCGCGCAGGCGCCGGCGGAGCCCTGAGGCCGCGGCCTGCCCCCACAGCCCGCGGCGCTGCGCCTGCTCCTTTCCGCTGCCGGCAGCCGCCGGGCGGGAGCGGGGACCGAACCGGGGCCGCCCGGCGGGTCGGCCGGGGGCAGCCCGCCTGGGGCGGCGGGGACGGGGCGCCCCCCCTCCCCCGCGGACGGTGGCGCAGCTCGGCGGCCGCCCGCTCCTCGGCAGCCGCGGCGGCGAAAGGGCGCCGCGATTTTCTTTGAAATCGAGAGGGTTTCCGCTTGTTCGGGGCCTTGTAACCTCTGAGGATGCCCGGGGCGCTTTTATTTATATAAAGCGTACGCAGGGTGTAGTTACCAGCAACTGAAGGGGGGGGGGCGGGGGAGGGGGGAAACAGCTTAAAATGGGGTAACTTAACGTGAATCCGGTATGTTGCTCTCTGGAAGCGACTGGCCGGGTTCAGACCGGTTGGGAAACTTTATCGTGGAAGGAGGAAATAGGTGTTAGTGTAAAAATGAGCTGTGCCAGGCTGTGTTTGCTGGGCCCAGGCTGACTGGGTCCCCCGGGCCGAGTCCTTGGCGGGAGCCCTGGGAGGGCAGGAGGCACGTGCCGGTGTCCCAGCAGCGCTTCTTTCTTTTTTTTTTCCATCCCTTACTAAGAAATGGAGTGAACCCTCCAAGCACGTTTTTCTACACATGGGTTAGCAGTTCACCTGAGACAAAACACTTGAATTTGCAAGGCAGACTTGGAATCCTGGCATGCATTTGAGATCAGCTTAATCAAAAAGATTCGCTTCCTTAAGTTCGGGGAAATCCAGTAAATCTGCCATTTGCTGGGTATTGGCCAGGAATGTCAACTATTGTAGAGGAGCGCCTGGTATTGGAGAGTTCATTTTACCTGCAAGAAAAACAGCAAGGTGTATATTTATGCAACCATTTGAAAATGAAGTGAAGCGCTGTTGGTGCTGGTTGCTCTTTGCAACAATGGTGTAATTTCTAATTACGCCTGATAGTCCGCTTGGTATGTAAGCTTTTCTTTGGGGACTCCAATACAAGACAGAAAGGACAAACCAGAGACACACTCCATCATCCACACTAGCTGAAGCAGAATTATTATCAGAGCCTGAGACTTGGGAAAAGGAGCCTAAAGCTGGTACTGTTTGACTGTCAGATCATGCTTCAGGGCAACATAGGAAGAAAGATGATCAATCTGAGATATACCTAGAAATATGAAACAGGAATAAAACTCAGTAAGTTTAGTAAGAATTGCATGATGAATGTATCAAATCTAATCTCTGAAGACATTCCTTATAGTTCCCGTGATTCCCAGAGAGGAACTTTTTTGCTTTGTGGGCCATTTCAGGGCAGGATAATCGGCCCATCTATGTGGTTTTGCCGAAGACACTTAGAGAGGAAGTATTAACTCCATGCCGGTTTACAGATGTTTTTGATTCCCAGATGTTTGATTAAGAAAAGAGAGACCAGAGTAGGTTCCGGCCTGCTGATGATAGTGTTTTACAGCAACGCATTTAAATTTCTTGCAACAACAGAATGTTTGAAGTAGAAAGAGCCATTTAAAGTTAAATGTTAGTAGATTTAAAAGGAAAAAAAACAGGGCAAAAAAAAAAAAGCCAGAGGCATGAGAATTTCCTTGCATGCCCATATATCCGTTAATTTCAATCAGATCATTTCATTTTCTGTTTGAAATCATGATTTTCTGTTTGTCTCTCCTTACATTTATTTTGCGTTAAAGCAGAACTTGATATTAAAAAAAGCCAAGCAGTCAGGCATGTAATTCTTGTCTAGTAATATGTTTTGAATACTCCGAATAGCTCAGTGATGAAATGATAATTTTGTTCAGTACAGGGCACAGCATTTGATTTAGAAATGATACAGCCATCTACAGTCAGTCTGTGTATATCACAGTGACCTGTCCACTATAAATACATGGAAATACATGTTTTCTGCTTTTGGAATACAGTGCATTTTAGATAAGAACACTTGCAGAAGTAGCACGTGCTTGGGAGATGAAATGGCAATGAAAAGGATTGCAGCACATTTTATGTTGAAGGTATAGGTGTATAGGCAGGATTCACTAAGTGCAGATTTTACTGAAAGTATCAAAACCTTTTTCTATAAACCTGTAAATTTGTGCTACTGATAAAAAAAAAAAAAAAGAAGTATGCACCTGCCTTTGGCACATACTCCCACTGTGTACTCAAATCAGGCAATTGTGAGTTGTCTAAATAACTATTGAAGTAATTATATGAGCACAGGATATCTAACTGTGTGTACTTAGGGGATGTCTTAAAAGATTTGGCCCTCTCAGTATTCTCAATATGAAAATTTTCCCATGGAAAATAAAAGCTAGAACAAAAGCCAGCAGGAAAAACAACAGCAGAATCTGCCAAATGTAGTTTATTCTTGTTTCATTGGCAATCAATTGTTAGGCTCATCATAACACTCAAAATGCCGATTTAAGCATGAATGGAGGTTCTTCCCCAAAATTAAAACATTGTAAGGGGATGAATTACTTTTACTTACACAACAATAAATGGAAAAATAAATTCCAAATACTATTATTTTCTGTATTACAAGATTATGGGGGGTTAAGAAGAAACTGCTTTGACCTTCTCAGTTTATGTTCGAAATACGTCCTACTACAGAGTCACAAGTAAAGGTGTATAGGCTTTGTATCAGTGAAGAAAATATGTTTGTAGTTACGTACCCCTGATTTCTTATATTAGGTGTTGACTGAAATATTCTTTGAGTTAGAAATAGTTTTAAAATTATTTGGCTACACATTGGAGTTATGAAAAATCTTAGTTTATATTTAGTTGCATTATTAGTTACATGGTTTTTTAAATAGCTTAGTCTGTAATCTAGCCAAGTTTTATACAAGTTCTTAACTTCTCAAATGTCGGTGGTATCCTTAGCAGAAAATGCATATGTTGCTTGCACACCTGTGATGGTAGAAGCCAATATGGGAATAAGAAAAGTGGAAAATACTGACTTTCTGCATTCATTCCTTCCAGGTCTCACCCGGTAAAGTATCTAGAAATACATTCTAGTTCCCAGTCCTTAGAGGGGAGGATGTCCAATTTGGTTATCAACTATAGAATAAAACTATTACATGCACGTGAACTAGTTCGCAGGATTTAATCTATTTTGAAAGAGTATCGTATGGATTTGCCATTTTAATAAAATAAAAAGTAAAAAATCTTGACTTTTTGGCTTAGTTAACTCATGCATGCAAACAGAATATAGACATTTCCACAGATTTTTAATATATATTTATGTGAATTATATACATGTATTTTACTGAGTGCATATACATATATGATTGTGTGCATATACAAATATATTTATATAAATATACATACACACATTGGTTGGATTTTAAATTGCCATAGTGTCTTGTTTGGATTTCATATTTGATCTGTAATCCAGGAAATTTTGCAATCTCAGGAATCTGGAAAAATCTCAGCAAATTTTAATGACTGAAGCGTCTCCCATGAGTCAAAAGAAGCTCCACTTCTGTTTCATCTGTATTCCCACAGAGAGACTAAGAAATACCTGTAGAGTACTTGTAGTGTTTCTAGACCCTATAATGAGATATATCCTGTACACACCCATTAGGAAGAAATTTATATTTATTTTAAACTTGAGGGATTTTCTTCCAGTGCAGTCTGTTTCACACTATCGTCAGCTTGCTGTTTCCATTGTAAATACTCACATATTCACTGTCAAGTTCCGCTTTTGCACATATTTTGAAATATTTACCAATCATAAGAAAAATCAGGTTCAAGTTTTGTTCTGTCCTTTTCAGTCTCCATATAAGCCTTCTTGCGGAAAAAAGTAAAAGTTTTGCTTCTGAATTACAAGATGGCTTGGCCATAGACATTCACACTTTGACACTTAAATAATTTTAAAATTCTTGCTTTTAATGGAGTTTAGGTAAGCTCTCAGTGAACATATATGTCAAGTGATAGGCTTCAGTGTAATTCTCCTGTTACTATTTGCACTTCCCAAATACCTGACCAAAAATTCTGAAATTCATCACATAAGTTTGACAAAGAGGCGCTACTTAATGCATTCTGAAAATTTTTAAAGGAATCAAGCAAAGTGGAGTGTGCAAGAGGAACAGACACTGATGAACTACTGTTGGAAAGAATAAAAAGAACCATGTACTCCGGACTAGCTCAGCTAAAATTTGAAGCAGGTGAAATTTCCTCTGAAAGCTGTAAAGAACCCAACCTCCTGATCTTGAAACACACGATGCATCAGCAGAGAGTCATATCAGCATAATCTGATGTACCACATAGCTGAGAGATCAGTGCCCAGGAAGATGGTGAAACTGGTTAGACAGGAGCAAGGCTGTACAAAGGTTTAACGCAGAAGGTCAAAACCAAAAGAAGCGGGCTATCAGAAAAAGTTCCTGCTAAGGGTATCCAAAAATACCCAGTGATTCCTGTGAATATGTCCAGGGCAACGTTTTTGCATGTGGTGCCTTTGCTCCCAATTCAGGCAAAACCATCCATTGACACTTAAGTTCCATTGATTTCAGCAGAGCTTAAGTGCTTTCCTGAATCGAGGCTAATTAAGTGCGTCGCATACAAATACTCGTGTGCATAAATTGTTTACAGGATTGGGGCTTTAGGGCTTGTCTAAACAGAGACACTCAGGAAAATTAATCCAAATTAACTAAAGGTATGAATTTAAAGTGGATTAGTTAAACCACATTAAACCCCAGTGTGGACTGGGGTCTAATGTGGTTTAACTAATCCACTTTAAATTCACTGTTTTAATTACTTTGGATTAACTTTCCTGAGTGTCCCTGTTTAAGCAAACCCTTAGTGTATTGAATAAAGTCCCCAAACGAGTCAAAATTAAAATAGACCCCAAACTAAATAAATAGCAATTCTGCATTGTCAAGGGATGAAATCTTTAATTTTTACAATTCCAGTGACTGTGTACCACCAATATGCCGTGCAACAGCAGCAGTGAGATCAAATTGCAGTCAGTGAACAGGACAATGGAACTAAGCCGGGAAACTCCAAGCCGTGTAGGAAAGGCTGGTGTGAGAAAAAAAAATCACAATAAAACCCAAATTTACAAATCAATCTTGTGTACTTCGGCAATATTAAACTGGAATTTAAAAATAAAGATCAGATTTACTTCCACTGAAGCTGGCAAGACCAGTGAAGGTACTGTAGTTGCCAATACAGTCTGTGATGGCTAACAAGGAAGCCAAAATTGGCAAAAGAAATAAGATAAGCCTTATTTATGTAAATAAGAAACCATTTGTATTTAATAATAAGCTATTACTTCTGATTAGCCACTTAAATATGGTATATAAATAAAGCACTCAATTAGCAGTTGATATTATTTTGATAAATGAACATTTGTGTTCCTTCGAGAACTACAGTCTGATTCCCATGGTGGCATTTGCTTAGAGTTCCACTGGAAGTTGGTGGGACTTCATCAGGCTCCGAATTGGGGGCCAGCACAGCAACCAGATTCTTCAGGTGCATTAAAAATATAGCGAGGGACAGGCGTGGGATTACAAGCTATATGAGCTAACCAACTGCGGATTGATTTTTTTAGTAAATAAATAAATAAATAATAAACCATTGATAACTACTCAATTTGGCATGAAATATCAGACATTCATGGCCAGACACCCAGCTGGTGTAAGTGGGCAGATGGTCCTATCTTTACTTAGAAATGATAAGTTTGGGGAAAATTTTGTCTGATTTTTTTTTTCTTTTTAGTTTAAGCAAAATCTGTTCCTCTGCTGAAAGTGACAATTCTTTAAATAAAAATATTGTTAAAAAAGGTTAGTCTTTTTGTATTTAAGCTGTGTAATTCAGTTTTGGTATTTCAAACTTGAAACTTGCTACAGGACTAATATTGTTATGTTACACTGCTAAAAGTGCCTGCATCCTGACTGTGTTCCAGCCCTGGCTGGATGTACATGCATGAGGCTAATGTCATAGCCATGCTTTCATAAAACAAAACAAAAGTGCCTATGATTAGAAGAGCCTTTACCCCTAATAGTAATATGTGCTTAGTGCTTGCTAACCAGCAATCCTCACTGAAAGGGCAATTTTTAAGAATCCTCTGCCTCGCCCATTTATTTCAAAATATTGTGAAGCAGTTTGGGAGTGACGGGGATGATGCCGTTCTGGTAGGCTTGCCCCGCTGCCCACACTCCCCGCAGAGCGCCACGGCCCTCTCTGAGCACGGCCTTCCTCTGCAGGATGACAGGCCTTCTCTCTTGCTGCTGACACTCGGGAAGGGACTAAAGTTAGTGAAGTGAAGGAAGGAGCCAGGCAAGAAGATGGGGAAGGAAGGCAATCGCACTGGAGGCAGGATGGGTAGGAGAGAGTCAGGGTAGAGCACCTGCCCGTTCTCCAAAGCTGAGAACAGAAGAGTCGCAAACTGAAAGTTCAAGGAACTCTATCGCTAACAACCTTTTTTCATCTTGTTCTGCTGTCCAGCTGCTTCAGTAATTTTCCCCCTCTGTAGTTAGGTTTTTTTATTCCCTCAGTCCCTTTCTGCATATAATTTTATGTTATTTTTTCTAAAAATAACCCCAAATCTTAAGGCTGTTGCTCTTAAACACTAATGTACTGTGCCAATAATTATTTTATCCTGTCCTTTCACTAGCCTAGAACATAATTTAGAATGTTCCCAGCTGTTCAGTTCTTGATGCAAAAGATCTGCATTGATCAGAATGACTGGCCATGCACACTGTTGCTAATACGCAGGGAGAGTATAGGTGGAAGTTAGGAGCAAGGGTACAGAAAAGAAAGGAAAAGAGAGTGTTCATTTTCACTTTGTTTTTTATATTTCCAGAATTTTATTTAATAAAAGAACATCCCCATCCACAGGTGAAAAAACACACAGTGGCTTTCGTTTATGCTGAAAATGGCTGTTCCCCTGGTAAGCAGAAAACGGTAGTTCTGATCCATGCCCTGTTTTGGAGAACTCTAATTTAGTGCCTAAAGGAATTTGAGGGCAAGAGCACCTCTTTCATTACACTGACTCCCACTTGTTTTTTACAACAATGAAGTGTAAGCCCTACAGCAGCACAACTGTTAAGATTTTTATGGGTCTTAATAGAGACACTGACAATTTGAAATGAGTGAAATATCATACACTGAAGAGTGACGATTGTTTATGGCACTGTTTTGCCATCTTGCGGCATCAAAAATGTGTTTTAAAATCTCTTTTTTCCTGATACGGTGTTTGTGTGGGCCAGACAACAGTACAGTAATTGCCCTCTGGCTCTGCAAAATGTACACAGGATCCTCTGTGCTCGAGCACAGTCTTCTCTGGTGATCTGATGTAGCAGCATGCCTCTTCACCAGAGGGGTGTCCTAGAAAAAGAAGGAACTCCCTCTCTAAGGTGTTTTCAAAATAATATTACTTTTTTATTGCCACAGTTTCCATTCAAGGATTTCACAAAAGCTTTAAATGTGTCAACAAATATTCAGATAAGCCCTAAAAAATATTTGTCAGTCACAAAGTGTGGGAAGAATGAATTCAGGAGTTCACAGCCACAAAGTCAATCAAAAACAAAGAACACTTCTGCTGAATTTATCATATCCGTTAACCTCATTATGATAGTGATTGTCTGGGGTGCATTTTAGTGTAATAACCGGTGAGAGATTGGGAAGGGATGAAGCAACTGTTTCCTCTAGAACACTTTATGCAGTGCTGCCAGGGGAAGATTGTCTTATTTCTGTTCTCTGTGTAATTCTTCTTTCTCCTTTAAGTGAACCACAGCAACTGGCCCTATTCCTCTCCAGGTAAACTTTTGTAGGGTTTGAGTGGGCCAGCAGAAGATAGTGGAAAAAATTCACTTTGCCAGTGTGAAGACAACTAAAGACAACTATATACTGTCTATATATATATATATATCTACACACACACACACACACACATATATATATACACACACACTATATATATTGTCTCTATACTTCTGCCATTTTTTAACAGCTTTTCATTTTTCTTCTGTATTAAGTGAGTATCTAAGTGATACGTTGGTAAGTTCCTGCAAGAGTGAAACTACAGAGAAAATCTAAGGCCATTTACCTACACATAGCGGGGCAGGACACAAACAAGGAATGAACTGGGGAATATAAACTACTTAGGCTTATTTTGACTTGGCTCTGAACTGTAACAATTTCAAAGTAGTATAAATTGCTTCATACGATAAGGAGACTGGAGCTGGGGACAAGGGAGTGGCAATGGATGTTGTATGCTTTGACTTTAGCAAAGCCTTTGATGTAATCAAGCTGTAATCTTCTTACCACTAGCACTTATTTATATTTTTCTCAGCACTTGTGAGACTGCGTCTGGAGTACTATGTCTGGTTTTGGGCTCTCTAGTACAGGAAAGGCATTGATGTACTGGAGGCAGTCCAGTGGAGGCCACCATGCTGGTCATGGGGCTGGATAACATGATGGACAAGGAGAGGCTGAGAGATCTGGGCCTGTTCAGCCTTAAAAAGAGAAGGGGAGAGCTTATTGGTGTCTATAATGAGCTGATCAGAGGATACAGAGAAGCCAGAAACAAACTCCACTTGGAATTCCACAGCAATAGTAAGGGAGGCAACAGACACAAGTTGGAGCATGGGAAATTCCTATTAGATATTAAGATTATTTTTTTTTACTATTATATTCGTCAAATACTGGAAGAGGTTGCTCAAAGCAAATCTACATTCTTAGAGGTATCCAAGACTGAGATGGACATGGCCATGATCAACTTGATCTAAATAGGCCTGTTTGAGTAGGTGGCTGGACAAGACAGCCCCCCAGAGTTCCTTCCAACGTAAGTTATTCTATGAAATTGTACAACTCTCTTCTCTGGACCTTTATAATGTGTTCTACAAGTGGTAGAAAAGTTTGTTTTCTCTGGGCATCTTGTAGAAGGTGTTGGAGAAATGAAAAATCTCTCTAAAAGTTAGTACATGCAGAAATTACATTCCAGATTTCTGTCAGTCCCTTACAAAGGGTCAGACCACGTAGCACTGAAGTTGATATCTGAATTTAAAAGCCAGTTTCTTTTTCCTAATCTGAACTATACAGAGCTCTTCAAGAAGATCTAAAATTCTAAATACAATTAAGTTTTTGTTGCTCCTTTTTCTTTACTCTTTACAGTGATGAGTGTCTGAAGGCTTGCAATGATCTGCAGTGAAGAACAGAAAAGGAAAGGCAGATAGCTTCTCTTAATCTTCAAAAATTTATGAAAAGTGAATGATCTTCTATGAGTTTGCTGGGGGACCTCTGTAATTTTAGAGACAGGAAAACTGATCTCTAGCACTGTCGCTAAACAAGAAGAGTGCTGAAACTTTAGTAATGGTATATTTTATCACAAGAGTTAATTAAGCTACGTTTTTGATTGGTATTCTTGAGGACAAACCCAAACCAGTCCTCCAATTTTCTAGTTAGTCTCAGCAGCAAAAGGGACAGGGAAAATGACTTTCCACTACCGTCATGTCCTCGAAAATCTGACGTCAGCTAAGACATGCAAACGACACACCTTTCTTTCCAACAATTAGTTTTCTCTTTCCTTGAACCCTTTTCCTTCCCTTCCCTCTGACCAAAATCCCGGTGTGGTGTAGATTCCTCCATCCTTGGAGAGCTTCAGTATGGCAGAAGTCTTTCATGAAGAAATTTTTGTGTCCTTGTAAAAAAACACATTCTTTTCTCAGTTTTCAGGTAGCTAGTCTTTTCATTCATGTAACCTTGTCAGTCACTTGCCCAACGTCACAAAGTTTTCCAAATTGTTCAGAATATAAATTTGTACAACAAAAAGATGCCCAAGCAAATGAAACAGATCTCTTGAGTACACACGCATTCTTTTCATTACCAAAAAAAATCTTTCTAATATGTTTAATTTGTTACAAAAGCAGAGAACACAAGCCTATTTTTTGCTTTGCCGTTCTTACTGAAATGCACTAATTCACTGAACCCATTTTAAATGAATATATTCCTGAGATCACAAGTCAAACTACTAAACATTTTAAAAATATCTCTCAGTAGGAAGAGTCTTGTTGTGTCCTTTGTTAAATACTGACTTCAAACCGTGATTTCTGCATTGAGTTTTATTAGCAGTCAGTAAGCAAATTTAAGGGGCCTGATCCTGCATTGCTGACACCGTGCTGGATGAGGCAGAAATAAAACAGCACACTGGAAATTAGATTAAAGGCCAAGCCTGCAACTGTTATTGAAATCCAATAACTCAAACTGCAGTCTTACCAGCAGTTAATAGTCCCCATGGTGCTAAATAATCATAAAGCTTGAGGGTATCTACTATTGTGCCAGCACACCGATGAGATGTAACCATCCTTGCCCCAGGAGCTGTAAAACAAAAGCCATTCTCCCATCAAAGGGCAGGTTTTCTTGAGGGGGGACTGATACCTGTGTAAAGAATTCGTAATGTCTTCTATGACCTTTTGCAGTTCCTTTCCCTATCTTTATCAAGTCTATACAAAAAACTTGGAAAGGACAATCAGTTTTTCTTGCAAGAGATGCAAGTGTCAATCTGTAACATTAGCAACCAAAGTCAGATAGTCCAAAGGCACCATACAAAGGACTTCTTTTTAGCTAGAAAAGTGTAAATATATCCCTTTTAGTTATGACCCATCTCCAGACAACGTGTTCTTATCCTAATCTTGAACACTATTGCTTTTGACTTCCCCAGGCACAAGTTTTTTTCATGTTACTTCAAAGGAAAATGAAAACAAGAGAAAGAAAGAACTCGAAGGTTTTAAACTTCATACAATGTGCTTGGTTCTCCTTGACTATCAGTTTCATCCTGAGCAGAAGAACATGGGTCAGTTGGAGTGGGTTGTGTATGAGGCCAAGAGTCATGCAGAGACCAAGTGTCCTGTTCTTCTCAGTATAAATCTTTATACAGGATGAAACAAAACTTCTTCAAGTAGCATCAGGGAGAGGTAGGTGAGTTAAAAGGAAGACAACTGAACATCCATGTTCCTGCATTGTCACTCTGTTCCTGAATAGCAAATGCTAAATGGAGGAACAACTTCTTCAAGTCTGTTCTTTCTAGCAAGACAGAGTAAGTGGGAACAATATGAGAATAAACAAATGGAGTTAGTCTTTGTTGGACTTAGAGTCTTTGCCTATGAACAGTAGTTCAGAAGTATGCCTTCTACACAGTAGAAGACATGAATAAAACTGAATCTTCACTTACTGAGGACACTGTAGGTTCGGCTACTAAATGCAGCCAGAGATAGTTTTACTCATGAATAAGGACAAATTCTTTGGGAGAGCGCTGATGAGGATATCCCGTCTAATAAACGTTTGAAACGAAGGTTGAGTTTGAAGACTTAATTCAATTGAGAGCTTTTGCTCTTAAGACCTGCTGTTTTAAGACACTATTTCAAACAAATCTATATAGCCCTGCCAATTATGCTGCTTGTACAGTCTTTTGGTAGCTACTGCAGCTACCAGCTACAGGAGAAGAAAATATTTCAGGCAAAGCTAGTAGTAATGTTAAATACCTTGTTTGTGTTCTCTGGTAGGAGTCCTTTTAATGGAATCCATTGGATCTCCATGAATATTTTTTCACTACCTGGCTTATCGTGCTGACTAAACATTTTGGTATTGTCATGAATGAGAAAAAAAGGGTGACAGCTGAACAATCACAAAAACCTTTTCTTTTGTTTCAGAATAGGAAGGATTTCAGTAATGTAATGGGGAGTATTTAGCTCCATTCAAAAGAAAATTTGAAGGTCTGGTGTGAGGAGGCCAAGTGCCTTAGATACAGATTAAAAAATCAGATGGACAACCCTCTTTGACTGGTGTCACTGAGGTCTGACTGTTCCTAGTGTCTTTTGGACCATAGCCAAACTCTTTATTCCAATGCTAAGGAAAAGATAGATGAGACCCAAGTTTTTAATTTTCAGTCCCAAAATTTGGTTATCATCTTCAGAAGTTTCAGATTTATGTAGTCTCATAATATGCCCTGGAGATACCAAGTACTTAATTCTTCTTGTTCATTATCACCCCTTGTTTTGTATAAATTGCTGTTATGTTGAGATTTCTCTTCCCCTTTTATTAAGGCAGTTAACCATTTACCAGTTTTATATGAATTATCATAGAAAAATTTATTTGCTCTATAAAAATAATTGGCTTCTTTAACAGCAATATTATTCAATAGTGCCTTAAACTGTAGCAATTCTACATAAGCTTTTTACTATGGGATTCTTGATGTTCTAATTTTTTATTGTTAGCTTTGCTAATAGCTCCAATTTTTCTTGCCTTTGGCATTTCCTAATTTCATGACATACACCTAAAATCCAGCTTCTAAAAGTCACTTTGAAAGCCTTCAGTACACTATGATATGAAGCAGAGACCAAATTAAAATTTATATATTCCTTGATTTTTGTTTTAATGGCTATTAGAAATTCTTTATCCTTAAGTAATAGAGTATTGAATCTCCAACGCAAACCATTTTTATTCTCTTCTCTTCGAATTATCTCTATTATTTCACTGATATATGATCAGATAAAAGGAACCCATGCACTTTAATTCTCAATTTACTCCCAAACAGGTTTTTGTCTCTGCAAAAAATGCCTTGTGTCACATAAGACTGATTATCCGCGGAAAAGGAGTCTGAACTTACTTCACTGGGGTCAGTAGAGCTACTCACAGGTTCGGAAAATAAAGCTGCTTGTCTTCATGTTTGTAAATTTAAGTCTTGCAATCATTTATTTCCTTTATTTTTTTAACTACGAAATATCCACCCTGCATTCAATTTTCAGCTGAAATGAAGTAACTTTTCTTGCTGATTTTCTATTACATGGGTGTAGGACAAACTGATGGGAAGATTCCGTCACCTTTTTTATATTGAAATGCAAGCAGCAGAGCTCCTCCAGAAGTATTTCTGAACGTATACCATAGTCATACAGCCTAGTCTCATGACAGCAAGCTCCTCAAAGGAGCTTCTTTGAGGAACTTCTCCTCAAAGAGTTTCTTTGCTGTATCTGCAAATGAAGGATATTAATACTGGAAGCTTTTAAAAGAAATTTTGTGCTTGCTGGTTTATATATATTTTAAAAAGATTAAATGAGAATCCACTCCTTTGTTTTATGAAACAGAAATGTGCAATGAGTGCGACTAATGAACAGTTGTAGATGTGTAAGATGCTTTTCCCCCTGTATAGAGCTCCTTTATGAAATTTAGCTAAGGCAAAATGTAAACTATGTTGTATTTTCTCATTTAATTTTTTTTTTTTTTACCTAACGGTTTTGCTGTTTGATTATTACTCTGATTAGTCACTTTGTTCTCTTACTCTTTTGATGGCACAATTAGGTTTGTAATAAGTATTCCGATTATTACAAATATCAAAGCAGTGTGAGATGAACGTGGACAAATAAGCTGTGTGTGATAAAAACAACCACTTTAGGGGTAAGGCATTTTTCATTTCAAAGGCTGCTTAGTAATATAGGACTTGGTCATTCTGATTTAAGTTTCACATTTAAAGGTAAACTAACAAAGTGTTTATTTTAATCAGCCTGTCCTGTGTAATCTGGTGGAAAAATAAACAACAGTTAAAAGGCTATCAGTCTGACAAAATTACTTACCTTAAATGTTAATTTGAAAAAAAAAAGCACTTCTTTCACTGTCACTGATTTGACTGAACTGATGTTTCACAGAGCAAGTGAAAAGGAAGCTTTCCCAATATGTTTCAAGCTCTTTTTTGTCTTTTGGGTTAGGTTTTGGGTTTTTTCCCCCCTTTCTTTCTGTGGTGTTTACTGCCTCTCAAAAGTGTCTTTTTGCCTGGAAGACGACAGTTATATCAATATGACGCAGGTATTTTTCCATAGAGAGCTGCCTGTTTCTTGGGGATTGTTTTAGAATTTCTGGGATAAATCCTGAACTGGCATAAATCCATGCAGATAGATTTCTTGGCTTAAGTATTCATACCTATTTACAATTGGCACCTTTGGTTGTATCACCCATTGAAAAATTGGTGTTCCCTGTTAGTGTCATCCTCCCTTTCCCAGTGGCCATCGTTGATAGAGAAGGAAGGGAACCTTTATGGGGGTGTTGGCTGTCGTGGTGCAGACCTGTGTAGGGCTGCTTTGTGATCTGGTAAGGCTTCTAGCCCTTTTGTGCTTTGTACAGTATTCAAGGCTCCTGTCTCAGGAGTTTTCATCCAGACTATAATGTATATAGGAATTTGGAAAATGTACCCACATAGTCGTGTTAAAGGAAACGGAGTTCTGCAAAAATGAATAAACTTCTATCAGCTTCTGCAGTTGTATTATTCAGCCATATTATTACCTGCTGCTTAAGAGCTCTGCTTATAGAACAGGATCAATTTATGTTGGAAAGAGTCAAAATAAAATGGAGTATAAAAATAAAAGATAAAGAAAATTGCCATGAAATTGCTCTCAGGTTCTTGGTTAAGTGACAATATGTGCAGGTTCCTGCATGCTTGTTCGTTTTGGACAAAGTCACATTAAAGGCATGGAAAGTGTCTTACTGACTTCGGTGGAATCTGGATCAAGCCCTCTGTGAGGAAGGCTAGGTGTAGCCTCTCATAAAGAAATGTTTAAAGCCACAGCCCTTTTGTTTCCTCTTTTGTCTGGAATCAGTGTAAAATAATAATATGTTTAAAAAAAAAGTGAACGAGCTGTGGCAGAGATGACAATAAAATATTCGCTGTCATTACTGCATGTGAAAACACTTGTTTGTGATAGTAGTGTAGGGTGACTACCCTTTAGTGAACACAGCATATATAGTGTAGATTGTCCCATACTTAAAAGGACATTTATTTGAGCTTGTCTCTTTGTGGCTAGGTGCTATTCCATATTCTGTCTTCAGCTGTTAAGTGTTCGTGCACTGTGTCTGTGATTTATTGTTCTCATAATCGGTAATACGTCTCTTATGTATATGCTTTCTTTTTCTTAGCTATTGTCTCTGATGGTCATATTAAAAAAATCTTTTCATGATTTTGTGGCTTGTACAGCAAGTCTGCACTGTACTTTTTTATACTCACAATGTTTCCCTCTGCAGTTTGTTTAAAGCTTGAGATTAAACTGCATGAGACACAGAACGACACCTGAAAAACCATACCATCCATTGGAATGACTTGGGTTCAGTCAGTGGAGAGAGAGAGGGAAGCTAATTTACTGGCACAGGTCTCCCATGCTTGCTGAAGGCCACTACAGTCAATGTTTACGCCAGCTGCCCGTGATCCTTACATCTGCAGGCAGCATCCCTTTACACATTTAACCATTAATATGACTTTTTTCAGTTGTGCATGTTGTTGACTGTGTTTGAGTAGTACCTGATGCCTCATTTGCTTAGCATAACAAACTCCTTATTCTACATCTGTTTGCTGTGTTGCAGTCAAGTGGTCACACAGGGTTAACTGGGTGATCTACAGCACTGAGCCACAGTCTGCCTGGTTTGGCTTCCTGAGTTGTTCGCAAGAGTTTTCCCCCAGCTCAGTAAAACAGCAAGTCTCTGGTCAATGGAGTTTGTCCCTTCACAAAATATGGTCCTATGCAATTGTCTGCGTATTAGGTGTCCAGAAGATATAAGTTCAGATGCTTTTACTGCACAGAGATAAATGCTGCCCTTTCATTACTGACGCTTCCTCACTCACTGCAACACCAATTGATTTCTGTTCGCAGAACAAACTCACATAGGGTGGTGAGGATATTGGGTGCTTTTTGCTGTGCTCTATTTGAGGGAGATTTTTGGTGCATCTTTTCATTCTCTTTTCTACACTACAGGGGATGATATGGCTCAGTGTGTTCATTGCCTGCCTGACTTCCCTCTGTTCTAGGTACTGTGGTGTGTAATTAACAAGCAACACGCCTTTTATACAAAGGAAAAGCAATAGGTGGACTACATGGCAATTTTCTAGTATGCAACTGTGTTTCCAGAGCTGTGCACATTGCTGCTGACACCTTTACAAATATAATAGTATGAATTTAACACACCGACAGAAATGCAAGGAAAAGGCAAAATCATGCTGGCTTCTTCAGTGCTAGAAAAACAACAAATTAAAATGTTTGGCAAACAGAGGACAAAATTCATGGGGAAAAGACTTGTACTTCCAAGTTTCTCAGGGTACATCAAGCAATAAAGATTAAGAATTTATTATAGTTTTGTGTTCTCATTGTTATTTTTATCCTTCTGTCTCCTTCCCCACCTCACTCCATTAAGCTTGCTAGTAGAAGGCACTACATTTTATAAAGTTATCAATAAAAAGTACTCCATGCACACGGAATGGTAACGGACTGTACCTTTTGTGTCCCAAACATGTTGCATAATTGCATTAAATTGCACTGAGTTACTGTGAACTTTAATAAGGTCTTCAAATAGTCTGCTGAATTGTGTCTGTGAGAATGGTCAAATTATTATGAGCCATACTGTTTAAAGGGCAAAGTAGGTATATAAATTCAAATTTTGTGAATAATGATTTTATTGCTCATGAAAATGAGCAATAGCTAGTGTGATGTGTGCTAAGCATCAGGCAGCAAGCGTTATAGGTTGCCACGTTTGGCAGTATGGAATCATACTTCTGCTTAACCTTGTTTGAACACAAGTAGCAAAGTTTCTGCCCATTTTTTAAACAGGGCAAAGCACCCTGCTTAACAGGTTTACCTGTTTAACTGACAAAAAAAAGAGAAATGGAGGATCAGACAGATCCATTTATCTGTATCGTGGGATCAACGAGCTAGGAAATAATCCCTCCTGCCAACTAGATGGCATTAGTACAACTGTATGTAGATAACAGAGAAAGACACCCCAAAAGATACAGCTTTTTTCAAGTAAACAGCAATAGATTCATAGCTTTTTTCTTTACTCATATGAGTAATTTGAGTGATTACTTGCATGAGGGAGATGGCCTGGGTTTGGACCAACTAGGAGATGTTGTTTCTTAGAATTCCAACAATAACATTCCTACACAGCATTCTACAGAGCTCTTGCCCGAGGGCCCAATCTTGTCATCCTTCCACACACGGCATTTCCATTGAAGTCAGGATCAAGAAAATTATAAACCATACAGCATAAAAAGATATGCTTGGTTTATTTGGCACTGGAAAGCTCTATGTACAGGCCTTTGGGTGCCATTCTGTGATTTTGACTGAGGCAAAATGGGAAACAGGGGAAGGTTAATGTATGACTATTACGAAAATTATAATAAAGAGTATATAATTCTGGTTAGAGTCAACCAGCATTGACCTGTAAATATGGAATTCATCCCCCCAAATGAAACTATTCTTTGAAGATTAATTCGGATTCTTTTCTCATGACCGCATCCTCACTTCTTTCAGGCTGGCCAAGTAGTGTGGATGGCCAGGTAGCAGTGGATGCTTACGATCAACTGCACTTTGCAGGAAAGAAGCGTGGTAGTGGTTCTTTTGTAAATGCCCCCAGCTATGGTTTCCCAAGCTTTTGTCACCTTTGAATTGCACTTTCTGAATATGCTCCAGATGAAGCTGCCATGAAAACCTTCAGCTTAACTGTGACTAGATGTTGTGTCTGCTTTGCATGAGACCACGTTACACTTAGTCCTGTGATCTGTTACCAGATAACTAGATGAAGAAGAGGTTGGTCTTGACCTACTAGCCTTAAATGATCTGAGAAGTTCCCTTTCCCACCTGAGCCTGTCTGAGATGTTCTTGTGCACTGTGAACATACTTGCAGGGATGCCTGGAGGGAGCCTCTTTGCTTTTCCCAAGTCCAGGTTCAGAAATTGTCAGGATCAAATGCAACTTGATTATTTCTTCCAGTCTTTTCTTGGAGTGTCAGTATGAGAAAAAGGACAGACTGAATTGAAGCATGAGAATTACTTCTTATCGCTTTTGACTTATTTCTCAAAGGGCCAAGAAAACTTTAGGCATATAAATACACTAAAAAACCTTACAAGTGTCTAAATAGTCAGTCTAAGTTTTCAGTTCTCTCAGTGATTAGAAGTTTCTGAAATTCCTTTTTAGTCTCATTCTCATTATCTCTTCTATTTTATTTTTATTTTACATGTTAAGAAAGAATGTATGGCAAACAATGCCTCAAGCATTGCAGCACGGTTAGGAACCAGGTTTCTAAATGCCCCAGTTAATATAATGTATAATGTGGCATTCAGCAGCAACTCATCTGATTGAAATAATTTGACTGGAATTAAACTATTGCTACTAAAATTTATGTAAAACTAATGAAAAATTTATTGGTTTGTAAAATCCTTGCTTTTATCCAGGACTAACAATTCCTATGCAACGCTAGTGATCCTCCCACAAATAGTTGAGAGGAAATAAAATGTAAGGGAGTTCATCAGTTCATATTCCCTGAGATCCTCACAGTTACTCTTCTTTGTGATCCAGTCTTTTAACTTTTTCATGACTTTAATCTTAAAAAATAGATTTTTAATTAAATTCAGAGCTATTATTCCCCTTTAGGGGAGGTGGGAAAAACAAATGCAACTCTGATGCAGGACCTCTGAGCATAACACTTTCCCTCTCTTTACAGTTCATTTTGGCATTTTTATATATCTTCTGCTAATAAAATGTAATGATTTTCATCTTTTACTTTGACATCTGAGTCTGTATCTTTTATCTGTTGTTTACAGTGTTTCAGCCCATAAATAAATCATATGACAAAATAAATTACTTAATCTTGTGTTTTATTTGGAAACACATTAAAGCTTAGCTTTGGTGGGAAAAAGTCACTTTACACCTTACAATTGCTTATATACTTTTATGACTTTTGTGTCACGTTCAAATACTATCAAGGTGTCATATCAATACCAATTGTTCACAAGAGCCACATTTTAAACCTTTCAAGTTTTCTGATAGAGTTTGATAGGAATACTTTGAAATGAAAGTACATCTGTCTTTGGCAAATGGCATTTTCACTTCTGAGTGAGGGTTTGGTTGTTGTTTTTTTTTTAATATGGTGCTATAGTGTATTACAAAAGCAATATTAATCCCCAGAACTTTCTTCAAATCAGTATACATATGATTATAATGAAGTCCGTTTATCCAGTCCCTTGTATCCAAGGCTGTTTGTTGTCAGCATCTGTTTTTTTATGCAGCATAATTTCACTTATCCTGCATATTCCCAAAGTTGTTCTTTTGTATTTTTTGGCGTCTGTGTAACTGGTAAAATAAATGGTACTGCACTGAATTTCAGGCTGTATTTTTATTTTCAATTTCTTTTAGACACATTTTGCTTCAACAATGAGGAATAAAGGATAAATATTTTCTCCACTGTTGTGAAAGAAAAAAAGTTTATAACCTCAGTGCATTTATCAAGCTTTTACCTGGTCAAAGAAAATTAAATCAAATTCTAAATAGTTGCTTGCATATCTCTTCTAGAAGCTTCTTTCCTTCACAAATGCCTCCCACAAAACTATCTTTCACATAGAGAGTGTGCCCTCTTTTCTTAGGTTAATTGCTGAAATATGATGTGGTTTGGTTTCATTCTTAGTAATTTCCGGATTCTATTCCAGGACATTTGGGAAAGAGCCCAAGAGCTTAGCATGTTTTCCTTTTTTCATGGTAAAATTGTGCAAATATGCATTAGAGTGTGAAAACAAACAGTCTAATACATTTTTGCAAAGCTCTTTATGTTTACTGTTTATTGCAGATACCAGATCCTAATTAAAATGCGCTAACAAAAGCCAAGATACAAAGAACAAAGATATAACGAAGCCTCATCTTTTAAAAATATTTGTGATTAATCCCAGAGGACACTGTGTCATACATCATTATTATAAAATTCAAGAAAGTTAACTACATCTTTGGAAAGGATATAGTGCGAAACACTGTATCCAATCCATAGAAAACTAATCATATCACGGTTTTCTAAGGAATAATCTTCTTTTCAGATCCTATAATGGCATCCAGCTACAGTCCCTCTTGTTTATGGTTCCTTGCTCTTCTCAGTGAAAACTTCTTGAATAGGTTTTTAAACATCCTGAAATGCTGCTTCCTCTTACTGACATTTGCCTGAAAATAGATCTCCGTCATTATTAAAAAGGGATGATTTAAATTTGATTCCAGAATACACACTTAAGCTAGAAAATAACTTAATATGCTTGTTACTTTAACTGTAGAAAAAAGTTACTGCTTGATTTTTGAAAATCTTCTGCTCAAGCAAAGATCAAGCCTGTAGAGATCACATTTTGAATTCACTTCAGGTGAAATAAACTTGTGGTCCAGCAATGGATGCCTACAACAAGGTGGAATTGCTGTGGTCCTGTTACGCTTCAGAAATGGAGATTAGAGCATTCATGCAAAGTAATTCTGTTTTCCTGTATGCCATGGTACCCGGCTTCACGAAGCATAGAAACCGGGAACATGCATGGATTAGGTATATTGACAAACAGTAACTGATCAATCTGTTCACAAACTGTGAATTCACTGACCAGAAATTAAAGTGGATGTCGGCCGTCCAACAGTCTGCGGTGGTGTCATAGCATTTGAACAACTGCTTTCTGAATTACTGGCACCTTTGCCTCTCCTTGGTATCCATGTTACTTCTTCCCACGTTAAATAAAGCACTAAGGCTTTGAGAAAGAGATTTGTCCTCTGCATATGCCAGGCGATGAATGCCTGTAAGAGTTGATGAACTGAGCACACGCTGAAAGATTCCCCTCCATCTGGTGGAAGGCAGAGGGCAGCACTGGTGGTGAAAGATACTTCCCTATGTTTAGGAAAGGGAAGTTACACCATCAGCTTCTATTTCTCTGAAAAAGAGCAGACGGAAAGAGGCAGAGGTCAACACTGGAAAATACACTTTGTCAGAAAGACTTGTTTCATTATTGGTGAATCAGAGGCAAACACAAGAACACTATGGATATCCGTTTGTGCTCGGTTAGGCCAGTTGCCCAGTCACTGTCCAAATGCTTTCATGTAAATTTCTCTTTTTTCAGACAATTCAGATGTTACTGGGGCTTCATTCTGCTGCTCGGGATAACAGAGATTGCCCTGGAAGTTCTTCTAGATCTTCTCTGCATCTGGATGCTTCAGCTTTTTCAGATTTTACACTTCCTACGTTTCATTCCAGGACTTCAAGAAAAAGATTTTCAACATGCTGTTTTCAAAACATCTCAGGCATTATTGCTCTTTTCCCATCCATGTATCAAATTCTTCTGTTACATGGGATTGTTCCTTTCATACAGCAGCTGGTGTCAATTAATGCAAAGTTATTTTGGAATCCTGAAAAAGTTATACCACAAACTCTGCCTGGTTTGTGTTTGAATTGTTTCGTAAATTAAAAAATGCTCAACCTTCTGAAAATAGGAATCTAACCTAAGTAGACACATCTTCCCTCATTCTGCTTTGTTGTAGTAAGTAGCTAATATCCCATTATTTTGTTACATAAAGTATATATTACAGGAAATTTCATTTGTATTTCTGTCAGTCAAATAACCACAAACCCTTTCAGCATGGAGAGCGCTACTCTGAAAGGCTAATGTCGTCCAGTCTCTCCAGGTTCCCCCAGAGACCCCACAAGAGAGACAGGCTCTCTGGGGCCAGGGAACTGCTGAATTAACTATCTAGGGAAGTGTTTTTCTATCCATTAACAATATAGGAAGTTTAGGGAAATTTGACTCACTATGTTAAAATTAGCCCTTGAGAATACTTCTCTCAGTTACATTAGTATAAGGAAAAGCTTACTTGTTCTTCAGTTAAGAAACTTGTAAAATGTGTAGAACTACTTTTAAATGAAACAGAATCTTTTCTAACGTAAAAATTAATTTTCTGAAAGGGGATCTGTGTATGAGAAGTATTTGCTGGTGGGTTGACTTGCAGATTAGCATGAAGCTTCTCAACTGAAATGATGAAGCGGTTTGAAAGGTGTTTAGGAAAATAAAGATTTTTCAGCTTTACTTGGACAGTACTGTAACATCCTTGTGATCCAGTCAGCTGCTCATCAGCCAAGGCAGCTCCAGGCACCCTGCTGCTGAGAGTTCAGGTGGTTCTCTTTTAGTCCCTCTAATAGAGGTTCCTGCAAACTGAGCTGCTCCTATTGCCGTTAGAGTATCTCAAAGACATAGATCAGCAGCCTGAGCCTATCCCTGGCCTCGCAGAAGACCTTTCCGCTTTTAATGCAGTGTAATTTGTCAAACAAAATATATATATAGTGTTTTCCTCTAATGGGGGTGTGTAACATGTGCTCTTTTCCTATCCTGGACACATCCTTTTCTTTGTCGTTTGTTGTCGAAATGAGAACAAGTACAACTGGCCACCTGAAATAAAACAGAGGTTTTCATTCTTTACTGCTCACCAGGTGCAAGTGAATTTACAATATGAAAAAAGAGAGATTCCTTTTTTCCCTGTACAAGAAAGCCTGAGATGTGATTATTTTTTCTCCTTTTTTATTCTATCTCAAAACTTCAGGAAGGACATAAAAGAGATATGGAACATGCATAGTTTTTTTTCCTTGTTGAAAATTGTTGGGAAAAAAAAGAAGGAACGAGGGCATCTAAATTCCAGGATAGGTGTAAAGAGTTCGTACCTCCTCCTTCACACTCTCTGTTCCCACTTCCCATTTACAGGTACACTTTGGACCTGCAGAATTAACACCTTTATTTTTTGCTGCTGAACATTGACTTCTTTCTGAACTTGGTGGCTACTCACCCAAAGTGTGGACATAAACGGGAGGCTGCTATTTGACATAGTGTGCAACTATGCCACGGTAACAGACCTGTATTGTTATATGTGAAATGCAGACTAGCATTCCATCAGTGGTACTTGTCATGTGAAAAGGCACACTGTGCTCCACTAATGGCTCCCGGGAACAACTGTTATTTGGCAAAACGAATAAGTACAGTGGATGCTACTCTTCTGGTACGAAACCCTGAGCGACAAATTCCGTCAGAAGAAGTCGGCACCTTGTAAGAGTGTAAAACCCTGGCAAGAGCTTGGCATTCAAGCGCCATTGAATAGTCTGTTGATGGGAACACACTAGCAGTTTAATGTGGACCTGATAAAATCTCACAAGGTTTGTGTTTCAGTCTTCTCTTGTATGTGCCCTTTCTAATCTTGCTAATAAAAATAAGAAAAGAAAACTGCAAAGAGAAAAGTACCTTACAAAAGTACGTGCTTGGACTGACTCAGGGCACAATTAAGCTAGAACACGCCAGCCTTAACCTGCTGAGCTGTGTGTGGGCGTAACAGCATGAACAGAATTTGACACTCTCTACTGCCCGATACCACTGAAATATCTATGCAGAGTGATAAGCAGATAACAGATTGTCAGCCTTTTAGCTGAATTTCCTATTTTTGTTGGTATAAATCAGACTCTTGATTTTTTTCCCCTTCTTGTTCTTCACCCTTTCCCTCTCCTTTGAGATATCCTGGATCCTTGCTGGAACCCTGCCAAATCCTTTGCAGCCCGTGTCATTTGTCTCTTTACATCCTTTCATTTTTTAGGCTTTGTCTCATGCCATCCTAACCAGAGTTCCAACTTTTTCTCTGCTTGCAGGCATCACTGAGGGCATACGTCCCCTCTTTCTTTCAGCTTTGCTGGGAGCTCAACACATTGCCTCTGTGACACTTACCTCCTATGCTAGTCTGGGAAATGAGGCTCCAGATTGAGACCACCCCCATGTCAGGTGCCCAGCTAATGCTTTGCATAATTCATATTGCGTTCACTTGCGGGATAGTGACGGAGAGGTAAGGAGCCTTCAAAACCACTTAGTAGATGTTGCATTTCATAGGGGCATTGCTTAAAACATATGGGCCTTACCTTAGGGCCAGCCAAGAAAGGCGCATGATTACTCATTTGTTTACGTGTATCTTTCACTTTTTTGCTTCACAGAGCAAATTAAAATCCTTATGAAAAGTCACATAAAAGTAATGAAGAGGACTAAATTCTCCCTTTGTATGTGTATAAAGTAGCCCTGGAAGTTGGCTAAGTTGAGACTGCATGTATATGTTCTAGAACAAAATTTAGCCCACCGAATGCTGGGATGATTTGCAGCTTTAACCAGTTTGGAGAGCAAAAAAAAAATTTGAAAACTATGCTAAGGGCTAGATAAACTTCTCCATTTCCAAAAAGGGACAAATAAGAAGGAATGGGCCTTCCCTAATGCATAATTTCTCCTTTTCTAGTGTAAAATATAGTAAATTACTCCAAACACAAACTAATCATCAAGAAGGCAACAATACTGTTAATGGTTTAAGCATAGTACTCAGTCTGAGTTTACTCTGCCTTATGGAAATATCAAAGTCATTTTGATTATGCTCAGAGGTTTAATATAGCTATTAGAACAACAACTACTCTATTGGTGTTACACCATTACATTTGTTGATTCAGCACTAGAACTATGACTCTTTTTCTTCCAGTTGCGCTTGTGAATTTGTTTTTGTTTAAGTTTGAGTAATTGAAGTCTTGTGGGAAGTAAAGTCATTGTTCATCTGCTTATTTCAATCTGTGCTGGGAAAGCCAATTTTCTCTTGTTAAATTATATTTCTAATGTTCAACAGGGATAGTTGCAGATACTTGCTGTCATGCCTTGCTTTCTTTGAAATACATCTTAGCTGGCTCTCCAAGCTGTCTTATCACCCCCTGATGTTTCAGCAGCAAGGTGATTCATTCAGAATGTTCTTACCCCATTTCTGACATCTCAAATCTGAACTGAGATCATCCGAGAGGAATCTGAAACTTATATTCTGCAATGTGGGTAATAACAGAGTTATTACCTAAGCACAAGAATGAGAATGGAGGGTTTTTTTATTTTTTTTTTAGCAAGCTCTCTGCTTTGAAGCTGCAATCCCATATCCATGTCCCCACTTCCTTTGGCAATACATTTTCCACAGCTGTGCTGCTCATGGCTCCTCAAATGCTGTTACAGACTAAGCAAAACCCTTCACCATAATCATGAGAAGGGCAAATCTTGACCTGAATATTTTGCTAGAATAAATGACATTTTTCTTGCTTACCATGTTAAAGAAAAAAAAAGAGAGAGCAAAAAAAGCCGTTCTGCCAATCAGAACACTCTTTCTTTGGCAGAACGTTACAGCTTACAGTACTTGGAAACTCCTGTTGAAAAACAGTTTTGGGGAATTAAGCACTTTGCTCAAGTGCTTAATTGTGGCCAGACTCTTTTGGAAACATTTTGTCAACTATCATATAAATGCAACCACATAAATAGGCAGAGACAATATAATTATACAGTATCACGCTATAAACCAGTAAGATATTTTTCTTTCCTGAACAGAGGAAAAATCTTTGGTCGAGGCTTAATGAAAGAAAAGAAAAGCTTTAATGAATGAAAAAAAGTTGATCTAAGTCACCCTAAGGTTAATGAATAGCTTTGTATCAGGCCTCTAATGCACAGGATAAAACAACTGTCTCTGTTACTGTTTGACTACTGAAAATGTTTTGCGTATTTTGAAAAAGGTGGATTGTTGAGTTTTATGGTAGCTTTAGAGCTGACCTTAAGTGTTAATAAGCTTTGTTTCAGAATGGCTTTGAATGGAAAGTAGCCGACTGTGCAATGAAACCATGCGAATGTCTGAGGATAGAGAGGGAGGATGTGCTTAGCTTGTTGTTGTTTGGTTGGATTTTTTTTTTTTTTTCAGATTAGCATTTAAGGCATATGAGATGCCATAGGCATTCTCTTAAGACATTTAAGGAGATATCATCTGAATCCCTTATTTTCTCAGGGTACTGAAGGAGAAAGTATTGATTAGTGCATATGCTGGAATTCACATCCTATTTGTAGAGAGCTAATAAAAAAATAAAAAGGCTGTGGTCCCAGTAGAGTTTCAGCAAAAGTAATGGTAACAATAATGACTTTCCTACAAATGCTTTCACATGTTTGGAGAATTTTCTGTTCTCTTGTAATAGCTATTAGGCTTGTTACACTGAAATGTGTAGGCTTAAAGGAAATGAAAATGAGAATATGTACAATGTTGTACTATTGTTATACTTTTTCTGGGGTTTCTTGATCTAGACTAACAAACTATCTTAATGTTTAATTCTCTGCCCATGCCTGCATTGGTCAGCTACCGACAATATCCCAAATTCAGCCTCTCAAACTGACAGAAAATACGGGAATGTTGATTTTTGAAGCAACACAAGTAGCCGGTAGCCATGAGATTTGCTGTCTGTAAAGAGCTCTTAAAAGATCTGTGTGCAGCGTAAGCCCCTGAGCAGAGTTTAGGCAGATTTTGAATAGATCTTCTGCTGCATGGGAATAATTTTCAAACACCCAAGGAAAAATGTTTCTGGATACCGCTCATCACAGGTCATGTTCTTTTGTCTGTTTCACTGCTGTAGCCCAAAGACACCGTTTTCTTATTCCTGAGAATATTTGAGCAAAATACTTTAGATCTATTATTGAATACATTTATTTCATGCTGGGGCAGGAAAGAAAATGTTTTGCGAACAGATAAATTAGTTTGCCATTTCTGTTCCAAAGAGTAATTCTTCCAGGACACTTTCACTACCAGTTCTCGCAAAGACTGCTTTCTGAGCTTGTATCAAAAAACTTACTCCTTCAGCTGGCTTACTATAACGTGTATATGTATTTTAATGCTTCAATTAATAATTCAGATTAATTCATAACAGGGGACTAAATATTAAGGAAAAGATTATAAAAATCAATATCAATAATTCATGATGTCTTCTTGGCTAGAAAGGTAATTTCTCAGAAAATTATTAGGAAAGAAAGAATTTACACAAACCTCTATCTTTATGATCTTACACTGACATAGCAATTATTATTGCTCAGATCGGCATGAGAATAATTATTAAATACGTATTTAGTTACAGGCAGCTGTCTTGAAAATTTAGCAATCTGTTGGATCAGTATCAGGAGTGTTGTCCCCTTTGATAGAACTATCCTTCCTACTTATAATTTGGGAACCAAGTAATATTTTGCATAGTCATAATAAATATATGTGTGTGTATGTACATATACCTATGCACACTTTTGGTCTTAAATTAGTCTTTGTTCAGTAGGAAACAGGACAGAAGCAAAAACAGAATCAGAGAATCACAGAATCATTGAGTTTGGATCAGACCTCTGGTGGTCACCTTGTGCAACCCCCCTGCTCAAGCGCAGCCACATAGAACAGGACCATGTCCGGACAGCTTTTAAATGTTTCCAAGGATGGAGACTCCACAACATCCCTGGACAACCTGTGCCAGTGCTCAGCCAGGCACTGAAAAAATGTGCCCTGATGTTCAAACAGAGCCTCCTGTGTTTCCATTTGTGCTCATTGCCTCCTGTTCTGTCACTGGGCACCACTGAAAAGAGCCTGGCTCCATCCTCTTTACACCCTCCCTTAAGTATTCATTTTCTTTAGGATGATCAGTCCCAGCTCTCTCAGCCTTTCCTCACAGGAGAGATGCTCCTGTCCCTTCACCATCTTGGTGGCCCTTCCCTGGACTCCCTCCAGCATGTCCATGTCTCTCTTGTACTGAGGAGCCCAGAACTGGACACAGTGCTCCAGGTGTGGCCTCACAAGTGCTGAATAGGAGTAAAACACTGAGAAAAATAGAGAGTGGAGTAGAGTAGAGTAGAGTAGAGTAGAGTAGAGTAGAGTAGAGTGAAACACTGAACAACAGATTTTGCATTGAGCAGAAACAATTATTTTAGATCTAAAATGATCAATTTCACAAATAGGGTAACATTGGTTTATGTGTCTAATAGCTAACCTTTTTTTTACCCCAAGCAAGTTGACAGTTGTTTTTCATAGGGAAGAAAAGGAAATATGTCAGCTAAGATACCAGAAGAACATGTAAATGCCGAACACTTACATGTTTTAATATTCTTTTATATATATATGTGAAAGATGCATACCTGTATTTCTGTAGATGTAGCTTGAGGGAAGACTCACACTTGGAATTTGAAATAAACAAAGCAGACTTATTTAGATTTCACTTCTTGTTAACTGCCAAAGCCCCATTTAAGTTATTACTATTATTTTTTCAACAGATTCGGTGATGACAAGTGTAAAGGGTTACAGTCCTCTGCCTCCTGCTGGATATTTTGTTCATTGGCATCTGTGAATCATCTCCAGTGTGAAGGAACTGAAGAACTTGCACGGATAATCTTTTTTATAGTATGGGTATGGTGACGGATTCAAATTTCCTTGTTGCTCTGCTACTACTCCCAGCAACTCAGAATACAAAAGACCTATGTAACATCTTTCTTCAGTTTTTCTCTTTTGCGAAGAGTCCTGGCCTAGTTAGCACACCTCCCATGGAAGCCATTTCAAGCCTGCAATTATTGTTGTTCTGCTTCTTTGAAAGTTTGTTGATCCTATATCCTTTCGGAAATAGTGGGAGGCCAGAACTGTACACAGATGTCAAGATGTGACATACTCTTAGATTTATAACATGATAGTTATGTTTTCCCCTTTTGTTCTCTATTCCTTTCCTAATATGTCCTAAAGTTCAATTTATTTTTTTGGCTACTAGTGGCGATTAAAATGATGTTTTCATAGACCTTAGAATCCCAAGATCTTGTTCCTCCATGGCAATAATTGAAATAGATGAGATTCTACTTTTTCCCACATTTCTATTGCTCATTGTTGAATTTCATCTGCCATTTCAAATCCCTGTTGTTAATTTTTGCAATGCTGCAGTAAGCTCTCTGACTGGCTTAGTATCATCATCAGACATCATCTCTTTACTTCTTCCTTCCTGTTCCATATCCCTTAAGAATATGTAGCTCTGTAATACTTTGCTGGCAACGGCCCTCTGCACTAAAAGTGTGTCTATTTACTCCATCTGGCGTTTCCTGCTCCTAAGTTATTCTTTTATCCTTTTATCCCTGAGAGGATCTTTCACTTAAGATCCTTTGTTGAGGGACCTTAATTTTTAAAAATTAAACAGAATAATAAGTTCAGCGACTACCTCCCAGCATGAAATTGGATTTCAAGTGAGAGTGTAAGCACTCATCACTCAGAATCTCTTAACTTTCCCAAATCAGCTATTTTATAAGGTTAATGCAACATTAACATCAATGCAATCTTATTTTTATCAGCCAATCAAAAATATTTTCCTCATGTTCATCATTAGCCTGGCGTTAGCTAAGTATAACTTATTTTATTCTGTGGTCAACTGTTCTTGTGGTTTAACATGCATCCTCTTCTTTTTCTGGGCAAATAAGAAAAGCAATGAAATCAGTTTAAAAGTGAAATGAAACTGTGATAAACTAACTTCTTTTGTTTTGGTCCTGCTTCATTTTGCACTTTCTTCGAGTTAATTGAAGGAGGACTGGAGCAGAGTTACACCTTTGTCAAGCAAAACTGTGCCATGTATTACTCTTGGGTTTTGAAGGCCATTATGTTTATGGTTCAGCTAAGGAGGAGTCCTGCCCTCCGTGCAGCATCAGTAGAGCTGATTGTCTGCATGCTCCTGATGCTGCGAATGAGTACACTGCCATCTTCTGCAGACCACCTTTGGGGAAGTACCACTTCACTGCCTCTCAAAGAGACTTGGGAGGATGGCATCTGTAGGGCCCCAGTAACTGCATGTATTATCCAATAGCACAGGGTTATTTAAGAATGCTTTGCAGTTTTTCTAGAGGACTCTGAAATACAAAGTGTGGTTACTGCCTTCTTTTCAAATAACTGACGAAATAAAGAGAGAAAAGGATGGGTAAGATTGCAAAGATGATACACTAGAGATAGAGAACTGAGAGGAGACCAAAAGATCTAGAAAAAAGTAGGGGAATTGCAAGGGAAGGGCATGAAAGTGGATGGAGGCACTATGAGACAAACAACATGAATAATTCTGGCAGCGCTTGCGTTTGTATCTCTGCTCATTTTTGTATCATGCCTTATGGGGGACGCCGTTGTTCAGGGGAAAATATAATGTTGTGTGAAGCAGGATCACTGAGCATTACAGTCTACTCACCTCTGAAGCTTTTAGAGTTGGTTGCTCATAAAATATTTTCTGGAAGTTTCTTTTCCTTTTTAGCCCCTAACTCAGATCCCATTATTCAAACTTTCAGACTGTTATCCTTACCCCTTATTAGGATGCTGCAAAAAGCTTGAAGAAAGCTTATAAATGCTGCCAACTCACATGTGTCCCCTGGAAATAACTAGCAGAGTAGTAAATATTGAGCAATTAAAAAGTGGAAACTTTCTATGGTTACCTTACGGGGATGTATTTTACAGTCTGAAGAGTTTGCCAGATTCTGTCTTACTATATTTTTAAACAAAGGTCCCATATATCACCCCTTCCTTATTTTTGCTGTCAGTTGCCTATGCTGTATGCCAATTTCACACTATTTATTCACCTTTAGCCACAGCATAAACATCTTTACCATAATGTACAGTAATTGCATTGGGGTGAGTACAGTTTTGCTAAAATAACCTTAAGTGGAGAGGTGCTGGCAGTGTTTTATAAAGAAAAGAAACGGCACTGTATTCACTACAGCTTATTGTTGTTAAAGTCTCACCTTGTCATATTTTCCCATTCTTTGTGTTTATTTTTAGCATTTTCTTTCAGGATATTCAAAATCGCAGCTTTGGCTTTATCTTACACCTTTGGATTCTATCCTGCTTTCAGATACAGGGAGCTTTCCTCCAAGTATCTGGATGTTTTTGATATTTGAGGCAGATCAGTGCATTTCAGTCTTCCTTTCAGAAGTTACTTAAAGGATTCATTCTATGGCTGAGAGTTTTTCTAATGGTTACATCCTTGTGAAAAAAGACAATGTAATTTGCCCTTTGTCCTACATATCACTGCTATCAAGCAGTATTATTTTCTTTAAATTACATAGTAATTAAAAAGTATTACAAAGGTATCACTGCGATTTTGAAGTTAAGCATGCAAAAGTTGGGAAAATAAATGGTCCTGACTCTATGGTTGTCTTGGCATATTTAGTATGACCCCAGTGTGTGTTTCCACTATGATAATATCAAATACATGAGTGTATGTGACTTTTTTCCCTGCCCAGGATTCCAGTCTTACTAAGTATGCAGAATGGATAGTGCTTATCTATGAGCAGATATTCAGCATCAAGTTTTCTCTCCATTCCTCTGCGTATAGCTCATGCTCGATTCACTGCACTCTTTGGGCATCTTTCTCAAGACACAGCATTTCTATGATGCTACTCATTCTAGTATATGAGTACTGTACAAACATCAATTAAATTATCTTTACATGGAAATTATTTTTCCATGGAAAAAAGTCGATCCTGAGTTTCTCACTTTGCCAACAAGAACTCTGGCACAGAAAATGATGTCAAAAGTACCCACTAATTTTGAGTGCTTAGTCTGCACCAGCTAGTTTGGGCTAGTACTTGGAACTGCCTGCCAGTTTGTATGTTCAAGGTATGTCTTCCACTGCCTTCAGTTCGCCATTTTGAGCACTCAGAAGAACAGCTCAGCAAATAAGGGGTTTTTCATTAGATGCCTGAACAGGAAAAAAACCCAAATGAACAAACAGGAGAAAAATTTATTTGGGTAGGACCAAAATGAATTTTTTTCCCTTTTTCACTAAAACCACTCCTTTCTGTTTGGCCAGAATAAACTGGCTTTCATTTTGCTGTTATTTAATCCATTTGTTTAGCCATCATTTTAAGTGAATAATACGATTTGGCAGCAAGAAGTCAGAGTGACCGAAGAAAGCATTCTGACCTTTCTAAACCAAAGTATTTTCACAGCTATCTCCCCTGTCTCTCCTATTACATGCAAAGTCAGGAACCAGTTTTTGGTCCCTTCTTCCCCAGGCTCCAATACTTCATGAACGTACTATTCTTTGAAAAAGTTGCTTAGAGGCATTCAGTATTTCCATATAAGAACCCAGACTCTCAAGGAGATACCTTGAAAAGGAGAGGGATCCCCAGCACCATACTGGCCACAGGAATTTTGCAGTCAAAGTACTGATGTGGTCATTTACTACCTTAGCCATGAGACCATTCTTTACTTTTTTGCAATCCGCTGCCTCATTTGCTGCAGATCTTACAGCCTCTGTGACAAATGAAGCAGTTGTTACAGCAAGCTGTTTCTTTTTGAGCATCCTAATACATTCCCAGAACAAGTACGGGGCTACCTTAAGAGTCATATTGCTCCTTGGGTACTCCACGGGCAGCAGTCTTCATGCAATGTTTACAATCAACAGGAGGATGTATGTTTAGTCAGCTGCTGGGTAGAGCTTTCATTTGGGATGTGTGCAACAGGTAGATGGACCCGTGACTGGAGATGGCACTGGGCAGATCTTCTCTTCTTCCAGTACAGCAACTGGAAAAAATGTGTATAATAACATAATCAAAGAATCCACCGTAGGACTTGTGTTTATGTTGCAATGTTAATAACGTTCATGTCACATGGGAAGTTCTGTATAAGGGTTGGGGAAGACACACAGGAAGAAGCAGGAGTCCACACAACCCTGCTTCTATTTCTGACTAGTATCTTACATACATCTGTCTCAGTATCATGTGTCTAGTCTTAACCCTCATCCTCTGCTTCTCCAGCATCTTGTACCAGTTCTGTTGCTTTGCTGTCTCCCATTTCTTCTTACAGTCTTAGACACCTGCTTTGACAGCCCCAGTTTCCCTCTCTTCGACCCTTTCCTGACTCTCTCCTGCCTTGGCTTGTCTTTGCCTTGCTCATATCCATTGGTCACTAGTACCGATTTTTTCATACTCGGTATTGTTTCACTTTTTGCCCATTGTCGCTTTTGCCTGATTCTCTTTGCACAAGTATCTCTCCACATATACTGCCAGTCCTGGCCCTTCCTCCACAACGTCTTTTCTGCCTCTTCTTAGCCCTAACACTACCCAGACCACTGTCTCATGTCTATCCCTCTCCCTCCTCTCATTTCCCCACTGTCTCCCATTCTCTTCCACTTTGTTTTTCATCCTGTTCATAGGCTCCTTGATGATTTATTAAAAGTACAAAATATTAGTAATGCAATAATGTGAACTTTGAGATTTCAAAAATATGGCTAAATGTATTTTAAAAATATTTACAGTTATTTCTATGTGTCTCTGGGTTCATTGCCTTTATAGTGTATTTTGTTCACGGGTTAGAGCTTTTCTTCATATACTGAGTGCTAGAAGTGTGCATGCTTAGAAAATGGAAGCAGATGTTCTCATACAATCTCTTGATTCCAGCAGCTGAGGTTTTAGAAAGACTATCAAATGTTTCTAACTCTCACAATAAATTATGTAACTTGGCACTAATATGCTGATAGTACGCTATCAACAGTGCAGATCTAACAACTCTGAATTATTCTTACTCTTTAAGGCAGAAGTACTGAGGTGTGGGTTCCTTTGCATCATGCATTTAAGAACTGAAAACAGAACAGCATGATTGTGATGTCTGTATCAAATAATGAGGCAGAACATAGTCCTCTAGAGCAATAGGTTTCCCACTGTGTTGAGTCACTAAGCAAGCTGTCACTGTTGATGATGTACTCTTATTTTTAGAAATCCTTCAATGAAAGTCAAGCTGAACCCTACGATGCCATATTTTACATTGCTTAAGTTGTTGTGGTGCCAGTTTTCATTATTATTGATGTTAAACACTTAAAGAATATTTCTGGGTTATGCAAAAGGTCTTCACGCATTTCAATGATTTATGAAGCAAATAGGCTTGCTAGATGTCTGTGAAGTGCCACTGATGGATTCAGTGAATGCAGCAGTAAGCACCCATTACAGTACCTAGAACACAGTTTCTAACTGGTTTAACAAGTTGTGAAAAAGACTTGATGATGCTTTTAGCTGAGAAATATTTTAGAATGCAATGTTTTTTTTAAGATTAATTCTATCTGTAACAGCGTGGAAAATGACAAACAGCTTCAAGGAGAAAGAAAATGCATTGTGTTACCGTTCTGTGAACCCTGGCTGTATCATATGGCATCTTAGGATAGTAATGTGATGTCTCAAGATAAATTGCACCTGTCTGCCAGTCTTCTCCCCATACACTCGCTAAAGAGACTCTTGTTTCTACCAGGCTAACTCCAAACATGGAGAGACTTTTTTGCTGTCATCCCCTGACCCACACTTTTTCCCTGCCCCTATATTGTGGTATTCATCTGAATTATCTTTAGTGATCTAAAGGTTAACTCTCCCAAGTTTCATCTATAGTTGATGGAGAGAGACATACATTTCCAGAGGGGAATTAATCCCAAGTATATTAGAGATAGCCAAGAGAGAATTTTTCGTTAAGTTATTTTCATGTTTAAAGCTATGAAAGGGAAGAGATACTATAAGAGCCTAAACAGGTTGAACCCTGCTTTTCTTGCTGTCTTTGATGTTATGATGATTAAAAGCAGGTTACTTCTTATATTGTCTTTCACTCAAATGCAGAGATGTTACTTGTTAAATCAGTTATAAGCATCCACAGGTTGCTTCTGAAAACTGAAAAATTTGATTGATGAAGCAAGACAAGAGACAAAGCAATCCCCTACCAGTCAATCCTGCCATCAAACTCCCCAAACCTACAAACAAAATCCAACTATCTCAGCAGCAACAAAATCTTCTGTAACAGCAGAATTATCAGAAAAGCACAGTTTGTCAAACTTGACTGACTGTGTCTAAGTTCTGCTTGAATAGCAAGGTATGTCTGCTCCTCTGGTACTTGAATAGCAAGACATATATACCATATATCATTGTGTATATATCAACCATTATAAAAGATGTATTCACTTTTTTCTACACATTAAAGAGGGACAAGGATATGCTTAAATATGGAAGGAATCCTTGCTTTGAGCAAACTTGCATGCCTAATTTTGCATACTTGAAACTGGGAATATGTGAACTCATGGCAATTCAGTAAGGCAAGTCCAAATTAACCATACCCTCAAATTTGGAAGTCTCTTTGTAAACGTTGCAAGAAAGTCCATAGTTAAATGAAAAAGGATGCTCAGGCAGTGACTACAAAGTGAGATGTGAATCCAAGGACTTTGGATTTTGTTATACTCACATGTTATACTTTATAGAATGTATAAACTTGCTTAACCATGAACTATTATACTACATGTTAGAGTATTTAAAATACATGGAAGATAGTAAGATCTGCACAGATTACCAAAAGATTTTTTGACAAAATAAAGGGTCCTGTGTCCTTCTTATTACCATCTTATTTTCCAGAACAATTAAGAGAAAACATGGTCTCTCTGCTCTCTTTTTAAATATGTGCATTTTCCTCCTCCTCTAGAGCAGTGGAGTTATCCTGCAGAGTTAAACTTGGGCCAAACCCATACTGACATTTAGGAGAATACAGGATGTGAGAAAGTACTGGATGAGTGTATTATATATTCTGAGTATTGGATCCTAAAGTAGAGTGGGATGGGACACGTTGGTTTTTTTTTTTCCTGTAAAGCTTCTTGAGATGTAATTCCCCACTGCTTGGCTATCAGATGAGGCCAAAATAAGTCAGAGTTTTAAGAGACAATAACCAGTGTAGCTAATAACCTGATTATAAGGTGTTGAGATAAAAGGTGGTGCAAGTCATAAGTAGAAGGCAATGGTTTGAATCAATGCAGCAGTAAGCTGAAGCAGAAGGGCTCCTACTGAGGTTATTTGCCTCTTGGTGGCATTTTTTCCCATTGCTTTATAATTTTTCACAGTTTTGTGGTCAAGGGGCAGAATGGGAAGAGGAAGCAGAGGAAATGTCTGTAGCTCCATTTTTGAACTGAATGCTATTCATACAAATGTATGTGCACATCATAAGAATGAAGACAGAAGAAAGAGTGAATGGCAGCCATTCAGATGTCAAAATAAGAAAATGTAAAAAAGTAAGGTCAGTGTATTGGCAATGAGAATTTAAAGACTGTATTTTCATAAACCACATCTAGAACTTCTAAATGTAATATTCTTAATAGGTTGCAGCGGTGATGCATGTAACTGTGACTAGTGCTGGTCAAAATTCTTTTCACCTATTAATTGATTGATGAAAGTGGTTAAAAAAGTGCTGTCCAGCTTTTTTATGAAAACTTAGGAGATCATGAAAAAAATCCAAAAGTCAATCAGGTGGTGAAAAAATTCAGTTACAAACCTGATATTACTGAAACCTGTTCTGGGTTTCCTAATGATGCTCTGGTTTGCGCATACAGTTCAGTCATGTTAGGTCTTACAGACCAGAATTGATTCATAACTTTGGTCAATGTCTGGTCCCAGTAGTGTAAAACACCGGTGGAGGTGATGAGATACACAAAGTCCTAACTGCCAAGCTGTCTCATTCTCCTTTTTCATTTAAGTGCATATAGATGTGAATTTTATATATATATGTACATGTGTGTGCACATTTATGCATTGCAGTTGTAATTCCTGCCTTAGAAATGCTTTAATGCCTCCTAATAGTTTTGCCCTTTTTATCTTCATGTATAAAAATGTACAAGAAGTTCAGGTGATCACCTCTCTCTGTCTCTCCTTCTCTCTTGAAAGCTTGCCAAAAATCCAGCCACCACCTAGACTATTAGTGCATTATTCCTTATTCCTCTACCCCATGCCAATTTTAAAATCCTTTTCATTTGCACCTCTTATAACTAATGGATGATACTTTGGGGAAAATTACAGTGACATTTGTGAAATGATGCTACTTTAAAAGACAATGTTATTCTTCAGTTGAACATAGTGCAAAAATAAGCAATATATTTACGGAAAAAAAAGTCTAATGTATACTCAGCTTAACTTCATTAGAGGCAAAGGACAACATAAGGTAATGCTTTTTATTCCTTTCAGGGTGGTAGAACTTTTACCAAGTTTCAAAGAGATCGACCTGGACTCAGGCTGTTGGTGCTGAAAGCTGATTCATCAAGCCGGCATGACTGAGAAAAACACTTGGCAGTTCATTGACTTGAGTGGGTTGTTACATCCTGATGACTTTAATGAAACTTGGTCACCTGTTTACAGCTAAGCTTGTGCATGAAACCTTTTCTGGATCTTAAGATCGCATCAAGGGGCTCTTTGTAGTTAGTAAGTCTAAGGGAGCTACATCGGTAGGAAAATAATTGGGCCTTCCAATAGAAGTTTGCTGTTGTCTTTAATTTGTACTTTTATTTCGCTGTCATTCATCAGTATAAAAAGTGTGCCACTGGTGGACATCCACTTAAAGGTACACATTTGGCAAGTCTGACTTTGAATAGCTATGAAGGGACGTTTGCAAACTTTGAGCAAACCAACATGGGAAAAAATGATTAAACTTTGATCAAAATTTCTTCTAAAACTACTAAAATGGGGATGCATTCTGCTATGTTGCATTGCATTGCTCCCTTACCAGATGCCTTGTTGAATTCAAAGGAAACTTGCAATGCAGCCAGAGTTGGTATGGACAAAGTCCCTGCACAGTGGCATGAAGGGAGAGAAGGAATTGTGTATTGTGCAAATATGTCTTTTAATGCAGGACCTTGCACCATTCATTGTACAAGTCAGTGGCAGCTTAATTATTTTTATAAACATTTTAGCAACCTTTCTGGTATATGTAGATGTTCAACTGGTTATTAAGGTATTGAGCCTAAAGACGGCAAACTTTTAAAAAAATTTTAATGCTGCCTTTCCTCAATAGACTGTGATAAGGGAAATGTACAGATTTATGCCCTGGCTATGAAAGAGACCACTAGAACATGTTTTGTTTAAATTCAGAAGGAGCTGCAGAGAGATTTGGGGTTTGAAAGATTAGGTAATGAATAAGAGAAATAGATGCAGATGAAATATGACTTCCTATGTATGGTGTATTTCAGGGAATCATTAATTCACCTGAATATGACCATTAATTATGCTCACAGTATTGCACTAGAATTTCTCAGAAGAGGGTATTTAGATGTACTTGTAAAGTTAAAAGACCGTAAAATATTGATTATTTAGTACAAATAATGCAGTAGGCTATCCAGACCTTATTTTCCATGAGGAAGACAATGCAGTAATTAATATGTGTATGGCTTGGCTTAATTTCTCTTCATGCATTCTTAGGACAGGGACATAAAAATATTTTCGTTTAGGGCTAATTCATAGCCAGAACTGAATTATGAATGTTTGGTTTGTACCAATGCTTTCTATCACCATGTTTAAAACAGGTCATGCTTTCTTCTTTCTGACAATGAAGAACTGAAGCTGGTAGTAAAGCAGCACGTTGGCTATAAAATCTAGTGACTAATATTGGAATTCTGACCTTCTGAGTTACAGTTACTGTTCACCAATGATTATGTCGTTAGGAATGAATTAGGTAGTCAATGAGGTGGATCTCCAAATCAAAGCTTCCACTCTGGATTTTTTAATATTTTCTTTTACTTATAGAATTACAGTGGCAGTAATGGCTCTACTGTTAGCTTGCTGAGGGTTTGCTCCATGAAAAGTAGTTTTCTTGCGGTAATCTTTTCCATAGTTTATGCACTTTTAGGAAAAAAATGTTTTGTTAATGTCAAAAATTACTGTACCAGACCCGAACATAATCCCATTATCTTGCTCTGCAAATGCAAAGGGACCTTTAGTGGGACAGCTTGCATAGTAGAGCACCGTTCAACATAAACAGAACTGAACTGAATTCCACACACATATATTCCAGCTAGTCTGGGGGATTGTGGTCCAGAAAATTGGCACACCTAGGAATGGATTTATACACCAAATGAGGGATTTTTACTATCAAAGTACCCACACTTAATAGTACAGTGTATTCCAATATGGAGTGGATAAATCTGTGATATTCATATACCGTGCAAGTGCATGGCCCAGAAAATGTTTCATGTCTCAGTTCTTGATGTTTTGGGCAGAATTTTGCATGTATTGAACCTATTTATTAACACAAATCCCGTTGACTTGGGAGCTGGACACCCAGAATAATTCTCAGGGTCTTTTTCTGTATGGAGCAGCAGCACCTTCTCAGGTCTTAGCCTTCCTGAGCAGCTTTGCCGCATTTGAGAAGCAGACCTATGGTTTTCAGGCAACAGGGATGAAGCAGAGCTAAGCTGTCCAGGTCCATCCCACCCTATCCCAGGGGTCCATACCTTCATGGACTCTAATAGTGTGACTGCCTCCTGAGTGTTATCTATGCCTCTGCAGCACTGTTTCCCTAACAGTGGCAAGAGCTGACTTGAGTGTAGTGATTCCTCATTTTGAAATACAGGAATAGGAAGCAGGGTAGACAGGACCTTCAGGAAGACTGCCGATATACAATTCTCGACAGGCATTTGTCTAACCTCTTTATAAAGACTTGCAATGGTGGAGACTCCACAGTTTCCCTAGCCCTTTATTTCAGTTATTATCTATCTTTACCGTTATAGGTTTTCTTACTATATGGCTTGAGTCTCCCTTGTTGCATTTTAATCTTGTTATTTTATATCGTGTACACCTTGTTTTATTCCTCTTTACAGTAGGTTTTCATGTACCTGAAGATTCTTATTCTGGCTCACATCTGCTTATTTTCTTCCATAAATAAATATTCCCAGTTCTTTCAGCCTCTTTTAGTAGAATAAGTTTTTAAATCTTGCATCATTGTTATTGTTGTCCCAGGGACTTCATATTGCCCACATCTTTCTTGAAGTATGCTCCGCAAAACTGAGATCTCACTGGTGCCAGAGCTGACCTCTAGCTGCGGTCTTACCAGGCATCAGTAGAGCAGGACTGCATCAAGCCCCTTGCATTGATATATAAAAACCTGTTTCTATTTATACATGCCAGTATATTTCTTTACTTTTTCACAACAGCACAGAATTTTTGACTTGCATTTACCTTGTGACGTGCTACAACCTGTGAACCCTTTTCTGAAAAGCTGCTATCCAACTGTCTCCATCTTCTCAGTGCACATGATTGTCTTCTCGTGTCTTTATCTTGATTTCTTTCATGAAATTTCTCCAGTTTCTAAGCAAGTTTTTGAATTCCAGTGCTGTCTTTTCATGTGCTTGCAACAGCTGTAAAGTTGGTGTGACTGGTTGGCCACAGAAGTGTTTAGGGTGCATAACATTACCAGAAGTACGAAATCATACTGGATTTAGAACTGCTCCCTCTGAGGTCCTATTCCTCCACTATGGGAATAAGGCAGCATTGGTTCTGATTCTCCCAAGTGAGGTTTTCTGAATGGTTTTGAAACCACTTTACAGTAATTTTGCAGAGTGTCTTTGCTTAGTTTGCCTATGAGGAAGCCCTATTAAACTTTGTCAAATCCTTACTGAAGTCAATACACAGAGCACTGACTACTTTTCCCTATCCATGTGCACTGTTTCCCTTTCACAGAAGGAAATTAGACTGGCCTGACATGATTTATCCTTAATAAATTTATGCTGGCTGTTAGTTATTTCCTTTTTTACCTTCCAGATAGCTCAGTAGATTATTAATTCTGAACTTTTTTCCTGCAGTTAAATTAACTCACCTGTACTTTCTTGTCTTCCCTTTTCAAGGACAGCATTGCGGAACTACATCATTCTGATATGAGTAGTGAGATGTAGTGATATCTAGTATGGGTGGGACTACAGCTGGATCAGCAGTCCAGCCCTGGCAGATGTTGGCATTGCTGGCTTCAGCCCCTCAGCAAAGACTCAAGACATTGCATCTGCGCCAGCTGACTCATGTCATGTCAGTATACCCCTGCGGTATTTAAAGGATCTATATTCCTCAGGAAAGATACTTCAGAAACATAATTCTAAAGTTGAAGGGAAAGATCCAAATTCTGAAGGTGGGGTTTATTTCAGATTTATTTCTTCTACAGTCTGGGTACAGTAGATAGCAGTGTGTTGGAGAGCATGCAAGACAGGAACATTTAGACTTAAGTAGCAGAGAAAAGGGTTTTTAGGACTCCTTATTCCCCATGTCTTGAAAAAAAAGCCAGCAGTGACTTGTTTTAAGGGAATGAAAATATCAGAATAAACATAAAATTTAAAAAAAAACTTTGTAGGCAGTTGGAAAGTGTAGCTGTCTCAATGAAAATAGCATCTAATTAACTGCTGAGCCGTGGGGTAAGTAACTGTAGCTAAAGAAGCCCGTGATTGCCCTTTCATATTTGCCAATGTTAATGGAAGTGTTATTGGGGTGGGAGAAGGCCATATTAAAACCAGCACTAAAAGATGTAAGCAATGCCTACGTATTCCTACCACCATACTTGTACCTTTCATGGGTAAATCATGCAGGAGAGACTGTGCTGATCTCCTGTCCTTTTGCTTCAGTGCTTGTGCTCCCATGCCACTGTCAGAATATAATTGGGGCAGGCATACTCCTACTGTTCTTTGTGAGCAGGTTCAAAAGAGAAGCAGGGTAAGGGCAATGTCCTCCCTCCCATGCTCCCATTTCCTTTCTCCCTCTTCCTTCTACCAGGCAAATACAACTGACAGTTGTGGAAGGTTTTAAACTTTTTTGAGCCAACTCCAGTCATGACCTGCTGTAGATTAGCAGTGGCACATTCCATTAAGCATTCATGTGTAACCTGAAAGCAGACAGCCGTTTGGCCATTCCCAGCTGGGATTTCAGTGCTCGGCACTGGAAGATCTTTGTTGGCTCCTTGTGTTTGGACAGTGTCATGCCTGCTCGCAAATTGGGCAGGCTGACTAGGCCAGAGATGCCAGGCAAGGATGAGTAGCTTGCATGTTGCCACAAAGATTGTTGTGTTTTCTTCTGTTAGCTCTTTTACCCAGTAGCATTGCTCACTGGGGCACCGACGTGTTATAGTAACAATAAGAAACACTTGGAAAAAAGTAAGCTGGAAAGAGAAAAGACCTCAAATCTGTGAACAGCTATGGCTGACAAGCTTCTCCTAGTGTGACGGGTATAGGAATACTATTCAGGATTACTTGGGGTGTCATCATATGCTTGTAATAACAATGTCAGACAAGCAGGCTTCTGTGCATTGATGACAATCGTCTATCATACTAAACATCTTATACCACCAAGAAAAGATCAAAGTTTCCAAAGCGCTGGAACCTAATTCACCTTGGCTTCCAATTCAGCCTGAGCTACCTAGATCTGCTGCCACTAACAAAAATACCAGCTGTGTCACTGCCTAGAAATGCCTTTAAAACTGTGCCTTAGCATATCTGTTGTGATATTAACAGGTAGCTATAGATAACTTTTGAGATCTTTCTTTAATGGGTCGTTATCAGTAGGATGTCATCTGTATGAGACATCTATTGTGTGGGGGCCTGAGGTATGATATAATGAGACTCCCTGTGCTGCCCTGATGTTAATTCTTGCACCAGTCTAATAATTCCCAGAGATGTTGCACAAGTGCTCTTCCATTTCTGCAATCCTGACATTTTCCTGAATAGCACTTTGAATGATTTAAGCTTGGGAAACTTATCTAAGTCATCCAAATACAGGAAGGTGTGTGCAGACACTCTGAGAGGAAGCAGTTTTGCATCCATTACCCTGTTTCTGTTTTACTCTTCCTTTATTGCGTGCTTCTTTAAAGCTAGCGGGAAAGCAATTGGGTGGAGGCTCACTGACTCTGAAACCCACTGATTGGTTTTGGAGAGTATGAAGATGAAGGATGTAACCTGTATAAAAAGTAGGGCGAAAGGGTAGCACCAACACTGGTTTGTAAGCAGAAAAGTCAGGAAGGTGCAGCAGGAGCCATGTGCGTTCTCTTGTTCCAGGATTATAATGGAGCCAGTAAAGATAAACATTTGGGGTGAGGAAAGTGTATTTCCTCTGATTCCTGCTGCCAGGTGGGAAAAAGAGCAAAACTGTGAATGTTGCTGTCAGCACAAGGTCAGCAACAGCAACTGATCCTATTTAGAGACTGTAGATAAGGTTATGCATGTTCATAGAAAAGGAGGGGGAGGAGCAAAAAGAAAAGATAAAGACGACAAGGAGATACCAGAAGTAGGAAGGAGACAACAGCAGCTATTTAAGATAGGGCTGGTTAACAAGTGCCATGAGGACTGGGGACATGCAAAGAGGGACATTTAAGTGGAGCATGGGGACCGCAAATCATTTCGTCTGACCAATGAAGGTGTAGCTGACTGGTCAGCAGGTCAGCCCACCTGAAGATACTACTCTCTGTGTGTTGTGAAGAGAGTGGAGGTGTAGGCTCAAGTTGGGTCTGTCGAAGCTTATCAGATAAAGTCAGAGCAAGCTCTAGGCAACTGTGATCATATTGATCTAGTTCCCAGACCTTTGACTGTGCATAGATGTGACCTCTGAGAACACATGTGTTGGCCGGTTAATCTCTAAGACGTTATTTCAGTGTTTTAACATTTAAATCACCAGAAAGTGTGTAGATCTGGTTCTTCAGATCCAGCAAACACTCATTAACTCCATTGGTATTAATAATGAGACTATGGAACCAAATTCAATCCTGGGGCCATTTCATGGACCTCAGTTGTTTTGTTTCAGATATTTTTTTAATGGAAAATGTCTTGATAATCTTCTAATCTCAATACCCAATCTCTGATTCTGCAGCTAATTCATGTGCAGAGCTGGTGAACACTACGGATGCTGGACATCAGGTATGTTCTAAGCAATGTGAAACAAAAAGAACAGATTATACAAGGTTCGCTTTTCTTAGTAACCAAGATTCTTTTTAATAATAATCCAAACAGAGATGCTATTCATTTCACATCTCTGCAGGAAAGTGTTAATATAATAATGCTTTGTGATCATGTGTTAGTTATTAAGTTCATAATGAGTATAATACTGTCTTAGTTCTAACGTTCATTAATACAGCAGAAAAATACAATATGTTAATGTGTGTTCCTTCAAGATTAGCTACAGAAAGTGAAAGTGCATTTCTGTGCTAATACAGTAAAAATCTATTAAACCCATAACCTTTGTGCATGGAAAAGGAATTATTTTAACAGGTTTGTTCCATTAATGGTTATTTGTTTAAGAGAGCTTCTTAGTATCATACATTTTCTGGCTGCACACTCAGAATTTTTTTTTCTGTGGACTCATCTGTTTCCTTGACAGGTTGTGTTACTGTAAGCTACAGGGTTTTCACATTATCTTGAGGATTTTCTTACAAACTATACATGTAGAGTGCTTTGAATATTTATCAGAATTTCACACTGAATCCAAGCTCGCTGGTGCACTGCAATAGTTCAGTATAGCTCATGGTCCAGATTCACTTTCCCTTCTGAAGGGTTACATTGCCACAACAGAGGGCAGAGTGTTGCAGCTAATGCTTCTCCTTCTCCCTGTTTTTCTCCCAACAGTGTGCCCCCAAATCCTATTGCCTATAGCTCCTTCATGCTTTCCGCCTTTCACCATGGAAAAGGAATTTCTTTGGCATGGTATTTTAAAACTGCACTAACTGGAGGAAGACGGTGTGAGTCCATTCAGTTCCCTGCACTTCTCTTGATCCAGTAGAGGAGGATTGTCACCAAAGGTTTCCTGATGGCCTGGGAGACACTCCCCAGATGGGAAGCACGACCCACACCTACATGGTCCTCTTCATCCAGAGGTTGGGGCGTGTGTGTAGGAGGAAATGCCTCTGTGCTGAGGTGGCAGAGGAAGGGCTCAAGCTGCCAGGGAAGTAAGTCCAGTCACTGTCTCTTCACTCTCTTAAAGCGATGTGAAAGGACAAGAGAACTGAAGCTGATGTCTTTCAGGGGTCACATATGGTTCCCACTGATGAAGCTGCTTGAGACTTCTTTTATTCCCTGTCAGTATGAACCATGCAGTCTGTGATGTTTGTAGTTGTTTGCTCTTGGAAACTGCATGTAAGAAGTTCATACACTTTGCCATGTCCTGTAGTAGGAGTTCATATCAGCTCTCTCCAAAAGATTGATTCCTAGCTTGCTGCAGCACAGTTCATCAAATCCTTAATACAGAGGTGAATGGATGGTAGTCTCTTTTTCATCCAAACAATTGTAAGCCTGCATTTGGCTAGCAGCTATGCTTGTTGGATGAAGCATGACTGTTCAGTATTCGGATTGTTTGCTATTGCCAGCAAACAATACTCTGGCAAGTGTTTACACTTTCTTTCTCTTGCCTTTTTTTTTTTTTTTTTTTTTTTTTTGGTGCTATACAAAAGTAAGCTTGAGTAACCTGTGTCCAGAAGGTATATGCTAGTTCCTGTTTAGACCTAGATGTTAAAGTTTAAAAGGAGAGCAAGTCATTTGAGGTCATGCTGTTACCACGTGCTATGTTCTCTGCACTAATTTCTTAGATTTTGCCTAACATTTTTTAAAGTCACTGAAGAGCATTTGCAGCTGACTCCTTCCCTTTGCATCTCCCTCTTTTGTTTTCCCATTTTGATTCATCTATCTCTCTGGTGACTTTAAAGGGACATAACCAGGTAGGCATAATTTTCCAGCACAGAAAAGCAGTGAAGAGCCTGAGAATGCAACAGGATTTGACTTCTGAGCACATTTCTTAGTTCTTTTGTAAGCCTCTATTAATGTATTGCTGCACTTTGCAGAATAATATACTCATAAGGGCTTCGTAGTCAGCTTTCCCTCTTCATTCTGAGGACCAACATGTTAGTTTTTCAACAGCTGTAATCAGGAAAATAAGAGCTTTAGAGTTTGCTTCAAACCCTGTATCTCTAGGCAATCTGCTGCTAGAAAGCTACTCACAGAGTTAGCATGAAACTATTCTAATTCTGTATTAATTGCTGTAATTAGTTTTTTTGCGTCATGATCAGATCAAGGAAGCCTAGAGAGAAAAAAAAAAACAAGAACCCTCTTTATCCACAAGTCTTCTTAAATGAGGCTCAATATTGCCGTCAAAGGCAAAGGCAATGCACGTCAGACCCTCCCAGCAGGGCAAAAGCCCTTGGCTTCACAGATGTCAGGGGCAGTTTGATTCCGGTTGAGCTGGAGTCAGTCTCAGCATGTTCTCCTGCATGTAGGCCTTCTGCTTATGTTTGTCCTGATGGGATCTCTTTGGTTTTGCTGTTTTGCTTAGGTCCCTCAGTTCTGGAGGTCTTTCCAGTCTTTGCTACATACAGGTAGACTCATGGTTTCCTTATATGCCCAAGTTACCTGTGAAGAACGATCCTCTTCAGGCTTCTCCTGACCCATTTTGCATGTGGTGAACTGACTGTTTGCAGAGCATCTGGTTGCAATCTGGGGGAAGTTCCTAGTCTGAATCTTAGGCTTACATCGTTCCCTGTGATGCAGGATGAGCATTCATTTATACTGCTCTTTCCTTTTACACAGCTGTTGTTTGCCATTTCCCTGTTATTAAATACTTGCACAAGGAAAGAAATATAAAAATGCTGATACTTGCCATTAACTATTTTTGATGCAACAACTAAGTCTGCCAACTGCATGAAGTGAATGCATTTTGTTAAGCACATCAAAAATGCATTTGTAAGAAAAGGCTCATAGGGTCAGATAAGAAGGACACAGAGCACAGTGTTAGCAAAGTACCTTGGTTTCCCATCCATAAAATGCATTTTTCTTTCTTTGGACCTTTGTGTGCTTGAATTATTTAGACTGTAAACTTTTTATGATGGGAACTGCCTCTTAATTAGAATGTATTTATACAATGGCCATCCGTCAGCCAGCCATCAGTAGAGAATTCTTCCCCACCCACTCATTTCTCTTGTAGTTCACCACTGCCTTAGTTTATATTCTCACCTAAATGCATAGTCTTCTACATGGCAGCCTTTCTGCATCCTGTTCCTTCCCATTCTTTCTCTCTTCTCCTACATGACCTTCTCCAGATGGTACATCTACAGGAAAAGGAACAGATTTAGAAATGGCTGGTTTTCTTTGAATGGGAATTAAGCTGCATTAGCTTCTCGCCAATGCTTTAATTTGGGAGCAGGCTAATCTGCTAGACCTGGGCAAGAAACCATGTTTCTATTCAATGAGAGCTTTCAAACTGTAAACATTTTCTTGATTTGGATGAAATGTTGACATCTCAGGAATGTTCACAAAGCCCAAATCCAAGGAGCTGGGAGCTGTGGACGGCAGGCTGGACTTGAACTAAGTCAACAAAAACATGCTTTTAACAGTGTCAGAATGCTTCTGCAGTCCAGATTCACTTTTTTTAAAAATAAAGTGAAACAGATTCATTGGAACCAGCTTGAAGAGGAACATGAATTTGACTGAGCATCCATATTTTTGCTGACAAGGTCCAGATCTTATATTTTATATGCTGTTTATTAGCATTATCCTTCCGTCTTCAGGAGATTTGAGGTGGGACATGAAGTAAGGGAATGCAGTGGTATGTTGCTCACCATTCCATTCATCTTATCCCATAAAATCTCAGATTTCCCCTCTAATTTCAGGGAGAAAGGGAAGATTGGGCACTATAGTTCCATAAAGGTTTAATTTATCATAAAGCTACAGTTTTTCTAGGTGCACAAAGGAGTTAGTATTATTGATGGTACAGCTGACAGAGCAGAAAATTAAGCTTGAAATGTTGTGGTGTGCTTGTTTCAGCATGTCTGGAAGGAGTGCCATTCTCAAATAGTCTTGAATTTGCCTTTTCGTAAGTGACCATCTCTCACTGCAGGTGCCACTTCCCTCTAGCCCTTCGCACCAGAACGGTACCAGTACCTAGTGTTATTTACCATTGTTCCTAAATATATTTTGAGGTTTTTTTTCCTACACGCCTATACATGTTATGGACTTCCGCAGGACGTTTGCTTGAGCGAGAACTATGGGCTGTAGAGTTATTAAATATTAATAAGGGATGAATTTCACATCACCCAAATTATAGAAATACCATTCCCAGCCATGACCATCACCTCTTTCTTGCTCTGCTCTTTTGGAAGCACATTAGTTTGTGATGACACCATCAGTCATCCTTTGAACAGTGAATTTTATTACTTAAGTCTCTACATTAGAAGAGCTCACTTTGTTGGTTTTTCCATATTACAGGGTCTGTGGTGCGGTATGAAGCCATTAGATTTATTTTACCACCTTGTACAATATGTGTAGGAGCTATAGCTCCTAAGAATGTGTTTCACAGCTCACTCATGGATGGAGACGTTATAAAACTCAAACATTTTTTTAATCTGAAATTCCCCAAGGTCTCCCTTTAAAAAATTCTAAGCAATGTTGCAAATAAGTTTTCAAGAAGATTGTTTTATGAATACATGTGCTACTCTGTCTTTTTAAAGAGTAGAAAATCACATAAATGACAGTTCCAGAAACTGTAGATTTATGACTTTTTTTAACTTTCCGATTATGTTGGCAATGACTAAAAAAAATAAAATTTTGTAATTTTGAGGAGAGAATAATGTACTTTTTTATTAAAATAGAAATGACACACTGCTGCATATCTAACTTGATTTAGTGTTTTTATTAGTTATAGAACTGTTTTAATACCTCACTAACTATTGCTTTCTCCCTTAAGGTTTTCATTGTTCTCATACCCTAGAAACAAATTGATAATTCTGAAAAAAATAAAGTATTTCTTGGTTGTTTGCTAACAGCAGAATAGCAATCAGTCACCACAGGGTTACTACAATGGGCATCATTATATCTGGATCCTTATCAATTTCACTATATGGGTAAGTATTATTGCTGCATACCGGAACTCCTTTGGTGTTATTGCTTAATTTTAATTGTGATTGTAAAATGTGAAAAATGTGGATCTTTAAACCACAATTAAACACCTGCTATACTTGTTGTGCATTGGCATTTAAAGATATATTGAGTATTTAAAATCTGCTGATTCAGATATTACATTGAAAGGGAAATTAAAAAAAAACCAAACCGGGGATTGGTTAGAAAACAAATGTTTGCTTAAGGAAAGAGTTGCCGGGAAATTTAATTTAGCCAAATACGTGATGCAACATCTGAACCTTAAAACATTTTGAAGACAAAATTTTGACATCGTGCTGTTTCTCATGCAGCTTCAGAGAGGCTGCCAGTCCCTTGCAGCTTCCAAGAATCCCACCGTCCTGTGTGTGTCCCTCTGACATCCTGCTAATGGAAAATCCTGCACTGGCAAACACCTGCCCAGCATTAACAAGATGTAAATGGCAGAAACAGCAGAATGTCAAGTTGCAGAGACAAAGAAATGCAGGTTTTGTAGGAAAAGCCTCTGCTGACTGCTCCCAAATTCTTAATTTCATTCAAAAGTGAAAACATTTCTAAATTGCTTCTGGTTCTGTGGTGAGAAGCCCAGCAAAACGCATGAGTACATGATTTTCTTTAAGTGTGTGAGTAATCTGAACGAGTTAGAGCTCAGCACATGTTGATGTGCTTTGCTGGACTTGGAACTGCTAGTGGTGTAGGGTGGTTTAAATCTAGCAGGCTTAAAGAGAGGCAGCAGTTCAGTACAATTAAATCTGCAAAAGCCTGTGCTGCACAGCCTGGCTCACGCACATTTTGCATCCCCTCTCTTTGCCTTCCATAACTATAGCTTGGAAAAATTGTTTGGTCTGAAAAAAATGACAGATTTATCCTCTCAGTAAAGCCTGTTTTTTGAATATTTGAGGGAAAGTTTAATTGTTTACAGGCATTCAAAAATCATCAGTATTTTAAGTGTTAATTTTTGTCTATTGCTGTTTCGTGTTTATATAGGCACTCTAAACTCAGAAAAAAAATCATGGTGTCAACCCTTCCATCTTTGCACATATGGTGGGAAGAGTTTTCCGTGCCGTCAGCTAGTTCTTCCCCATTCAGGAAGGTTGCTCGGGGGTTCTTTTGCTTCATGATTTATGATGTAGTCAGGTGAGGACCTAGAACCAAATACCTCCCCCCTGCCACACCAGGAGCTCTGGGAGACAAACTGTTCCTCTGTTCAGGAGAGGTAACACACAGTATTTTTATTCTGCTGTAGAAGAGGGATTGGTATTTCTTAATGGTCTCCAAAGCGGGCATCCTTGGTTTTCAGGAGTGCATTGACTTAGGTCTGTATTTCTTGCAATCTAGACTCCTGGGAGGATTCCCCTACTTCTTGCCTGCGTTCTTCTGTTGAGTTTGCATTGAACTTTGACATTGATTCAACATGATCTGGTGTCAGCCTCCTGCTGCACACTGGGTGATGGAGATACCTCCCTTCCCTTTCCTGGGAGAGTAGGGTTCCCTAAGGCAGTTCATGTTCTTTATCTTTTCCTGCTTGCTAGTTTGAAAACAGCGATATCTGCCTAACAGGTGTGGAAAACAAATAATATTTTGATAACTAATGTACACAATAAATTGATAAGTTTTGTATTTCAAATTATTCCCCAAAATATTACCTCATTTTGGAAGTACCGCACCCCCATAGCTCCTTTCTGCAGAGACCAAACACCTCCTCAAATGCCTTACCACAAATAAATCATTTAAGTGTCTTCTGCTTGTCTTATAGCATGGCTTGGCTACCAGTACACTTTCGTGTCAATCTTCAGTAATGGCTTGTGTCAGGTGGAACCTCCTGGGAAAGAAATGGGTTTATCTTAAAAAGATAATAAAAGCATCTCCTATATCTCCAATGTGTTTTACAGAAAGGGATTATTAAGTATAGAATAAATAACAGACAACCGTATTACTGGTCTTTAATTCCATTGAGGGGTTCCATTTTTTAGAAGTGGATTCAGTGCTCACGAAAGCTGTCAAGTTGAGGTTGTTGGAAGGTAAAGTGGTCTTTTAACCCACAGATCAGGTGCAGTATTGGCAAGAGGCATGCAAGCTCTCCCACGCTGTCCTCACCTGCAGCACCTGGATTTGTGCTTTAGCCAGTTAATACAAAGGGAGTACTAGGGCAGGTCTAGGCAGCACAATGGAGTTTAGTGCAACTAATTCAAATCTAGCTCTGAGAGGGCTGGTACCTCCCTCCACATGCCACGACGATGTGTACAGAGGCATTAACTGGGGTCCCAAAGCGGGGCTTGTTGCCTGAGCGTGGTGAGCCCCTCTGGAGCTGCACTGATGGGTGCCCCCAAGCTCTCAGCAGCAGGCAGGCACTGCACTGCAGGGGGAATAAACCCAGAGTAGGGAAGTCTATAAAGCCCACGGGCAAAATGGTCTGACTCGGAGGACTTGTCTTACTTGTGTGTTAGGCTAACCCCTAGGGAGCCTCACATTGCTTGGGCTCGGCAGGATGTGTGGCATATTCAGGCTTACATTTTAAGCCTACACCTTTATAGCACAAGGCCTATCAATTAATTTACCTACTCTTGTGTCAACTTTGGCAGCTTTATAAATTGGAAGAAGAGATTCATGGTCTAAATCCAGCCCCTCACTCTGCAATGCATTGATGCCTATAATTCCTCATAGAAAATATCTTTCCTGAAGTCTGCAATGTGTTATAATCTCTAATTATGAATATGTTCACAGAATTTGTTCATCTCAAGATGCACTTGTGCATCTGTTATTTATGCACTATACATTAAACTTTACATATAGCTTTAGAAATATTTCTGCAGATGTGCACTTCTACTTAAAAGACCATAGAAAATGATATGTTAAGCTGCGTGACGAGGTCCTTGGGTAAGGATTATGAAGTACTGGAAGGAGCACCATCTTTCCCCGCGGCGGAGCTGTAGCTAGAGGTAGACAACCTTCTGTCAGAGGCAGTGGGGCTGGGGGGTTCCTGCCTACCCTGGAGCCTGGGCACGGGCTGTGTTTATAGACTCTGGGTCTTCACGGCAGGCAAGCCTGATATTGAGGGCATCCTCAGGCCACTCTTTGAAGATGATACAGCAAGAAGCCAGTGTGTTTGTGAGGGCAAGAAAGCCTGGCACTGTGCAAGAGAGACTTTAAACTTATTAGGGAGGCTGAACTTTATGTTTAAATAGCACATAATGCAGTGGGGACTGGTCCCTGCCTGGCACTTTTAATTGCTGCTGTAATAATAATACAAAAAACAGAGCCACTGTTCTGTATGCAGCCATATAAGAAATGATAAATTGTGGTTCTACTTGTTTTCCTATTGTAAAGTAATGCTGTCAGTATGGAATTTATTTAACTGGAAGATAAATCCTTAAATGATTACCTTAGAATCTGAAGGGGAAAAAAATACAATTCAGCACTAGCCACTACAAGAAAATTAGAATTAAACCTAATATAACTTAAAAAAACCCACCAAATACTGGAGGGCCAATAAATAAATGATGTACAAAAATATACTTATCTTTGAGCACACTCCAAGGTCTCCTCTGGGCCATGGTTCCAGTCAGTCCCAGAAGGACGTAAATGCCACCTTAAAGCTGTGACTACTTCAGGACTGTAATGTCTTTCTAATAGTGCTTTGCTGAAATGGAAGCATTAACTAATAGGTTTTGATAGGGCAGATGCTACCAGATTATTTTATATGCTGGGCTTCCTTGTGTAAACTAGCTAAGGATGCACACCGTTCACGGAGACGAACGCTGCAAGATTGTGAGCATCTTTGGAAAGTACTGAGGGTCCTTCATTCCCACTGCAAGTTAATGAGGACGCTGTGCCAGAATGGAATACAAATCTGTTGTGTGTTTTTTTCTTTTCCCTATGTGTGTGTGCTTTTGTGCTTTACAAACAAAAGCTTTTTTTTCCATGGAGGGTGAAGGGACCAATATGTCTATACAATGTGCCCCAGCATCACCTCAAACACACATTTGCTTGTTAATCTGGAAAGTAACAGTGTGCTACAACTTCAGTGCTCTATGTTTTCTTTTCACCTTACAACACTGTTTTGCTTTTCATGTTGTTTATATTATGCTGGATAATAGAAGTACCTGAAATATTTCGAGATTGACTGAAAAAAAGTCTTCCTTGCTTTGCCTTGAGGCACCATATCTTTATGGAATTGTAGAAGCAGGAGATTGTAAAGGCCTTTTGGGTCGTTGGAGCCACCCATGTGCCGATGCTGGATTGACACTCTTTTCTTTTCCTATGAAAGCTACTTGTGATTTGGTAGTGCAAGGAAATTTGCACTTTAATAGGACACATTTTCATAAAAGCTCAACCTGATTTTGTCTCTGTTTATGGTCCAGATATATACAGTGCTATACAGGCCGTATGAAATTACAACAAGAAGTTGTGAATGATGTAGGAAATGAAAAATTCATCACAAAGAGCTAGGAGGTAGCAGAGCTGTGCTGCACTCTACCTTTTGATATTAAACTCAGATATAGCCAGGAAAGGAAACCGGACTCAAAAGGTCTCCAGAAAAAATAAACCCCTAAGAATAAAACCAAGGAAAATAAAAAGACTAATTTAAAAACTTTTAGCATAATTTGAAAATGTTCATTCTCTCTCATTAAAAAAAAATATACACTTCCCAGCTGAAGGCAGAGCACTTCTAAATATGGCTTTGTCCCAAATCAAGACAAACTGAAAGGGCTTCTGACAGTTCTGGGAAGTGCTAGAGTATTCATACCAGAGAAAACTGTTTGGATTTTGTGGGGGTTTTGGTTTTTTGGTTGGTTGGGTTTTGTTTTTTTTTCCTTCCAGGGGGGTAGAATCACTCATTCTAGTGCTGGTAAGTAGATTGTATAGAATTTATAAGTAGTGCACATAATAAAAAGAAGTCCTCTTACTTACTACAGGTGGCATCTCATTATAAAATCAAGTAAAATGTAGGTAATGTTTAGGATGTCGTTACTGCAGCTATTCTGACCTGGTTTACTTACACCCTGTTTCAAAAGCATTCTATCGCACACTCTTGGGTGAATAGCAAATGTTAGAAATTTCTATAATGTGCTATGCAATCCTTCCACCTTCCATTTGGGCACACAGATTTCTTAATTGCTTGCAGAATCCCTAAAACTTATTTTCCTGGTGGTGAAGAACGCATGGACTCCTCAGGCAAAGTCTGTGCAGCATGTGAGGAGGTGTATGTCCCTCATTGCTAAAAGCTGGGCACATTCTTCAATGCCTTGCAGAATTAGAGCCTTAATCATTATCACCATCAATAGCTACTGCTTACCTGCTTTCCTTGCAAAATGTGACTTTTTTTAAACATGCAGCCCTGGGACTTTGTGCTGGTCAGCAAAGCATCCATGCTGAGCGATGTTCCCTGCTCTCTGCATACACATTACTTAAAATCACTGCTGTAGCTCCAGTTCTTTATGCATTTGCTAGTGAGCACCTGCATTGAACATGTGGGATTCTAATCTTCACATGTAGATGGCCTCGAATAATTTCTGTGGTTTTTATAGGCAATTCTGTGGAGATCAAACTACTGTAAAGAGAGACCTGCGACGACCTATCATTTTTTCCCCCTTCTTTCAAACGTATAATCTAAGGTTTCCCTTGTGGGTGGCCCTTCTTTCTTTTGTGCCATTGTAATTTCTTCATAGGTGGTACCTGACAAGTCTTTTTTTACCCTTAGAGTTTTTTTGTTCAGATTCCATTCACTTCAAAATATCATTACCATTGCAAACAAGGAAAATGTGTTTATCAGAAACTGCAAACTCCTTTAGGGCCTCATAGGATTAATCACGGTTATAAAGTTTTATTAAACACAATTTTTGTTTAATGACAAGCTCCACCAGTCCTTCCCATTCCAAACCAATCCTGTCCTAAGGGTGTATCTAGCACAGCAGATTGTTTTCAACAGACTCTCAAGACAATCCCTATTACTTTGTCATGCACAGAGATATTTTTCTTCCTGGATAATTTGAACTTCCTTAAAAATCACATCTGTTTCATACTTTATTTATTTGTAATTTAAATCCTTAAATTGAATCTTTCATTACTAACATCTGGGCTTGAAATGCAGCCCACTTGAAAAAATACAAATTTTATTTTATTTGTAGTTACCCCCCTTCACTCAGTAGCATTGGTACAAACATTCCCTGGCCAGAGGCAAAACAGCCGGGTATCTTAAAGCTGTGATGCCGTACCACGTGTAATATGGCTCACTTGAATGTCCCTGAAGTGACTGGCAATTTGCCCAGAATTAGACTGAATGCAAGTAATAAGCTGTAGAAATTCCACAATATTGACAATTAGATATCTCTATACAGCAGCAGCTGTGTATTGTTCTCATGGTATATTCCTCTCAAAGCACCTCCTAAAAAAAAGGGGAAAAAAAACCTGGCAGAAGGTTGCAGGCAGCAGAAAGGTAATATACATTGTATGAAATATCTCAAATTCAGATTAATAGGAATGTTTCTATTAGTACAGTTTTCTACAATGGAAGTAATGGCTAAAACAAAAAGCTGAGGAATTTTCAATTTATAATACCACATCTGTACTGCAAAATTGCTGTATTTTAAGCATATTTTCTGAGAAAGATACCTACCCACTCTTTCCTTTCATCATGAAAAAGAGGAAATGCGAGTACGGGCTCGCCTTTGGATGCTGCTTGGGAAAAAGCTTTGACAGTCCTTTTGAAAATTGCCCCAAAATAAAAAGAGACATCAGCGTCCTGCACAGTGGGGTCTCCGTGAGACGTAACAATATGGCCCAGAAGGGGAAAGCAGTGTTAGAGGAAAACCTTTAATTTCTTACCTGATTTGAGAAAATTCAGATAGCTCTGAGGGACTCGCTGAAGTAAATACATTTATTTCCTATCAATTCTCAATTCCCTCACGTTTCAAAGTTTATTCGTCAGCCTTCTACAGAAAATGTGGAAAATGAATTCATTGAGCATTTATTTTATTTTACTCACAAGAAGCAGCTGCCCAGAGTGAACGGATTGAAATTTTATTTTTTAAACCATACTTTTGAAGTTTCCATTATGAGCTATTCGTCTTTGATATTTTGCCCAGTGGATATCAGTGGAGCTTGTTTCTGTCTGCTACTAAGCTTGTCAAACTTTGGTTTCGGTATTTGCCTTTATTGTAATAGAAATGATCATTTTAAAAATAAGCTGCAGTTTTTTTCAGAAGTACCATAAAACTGAGGGAACAATAAGATGTCAAGTTTTATATTGCAGATGCTAATTTATCAAGCTAATTACCAACAAAATGCAACTAAATTGCTGATAATCTTGAGACTGATTAATTCAGCAACAGAGATATTGATGAGTATTTAAAGGTTAGGAATAGGAGCGTTATGATGCAGGATCCCCTTCCTACTTCGGTGCTTACCACAGAAGAAGAATTATCTCAGCACCACATGGCGTACACAACATTTTGACAGATACGTGTGCTGTATGCCAAACAAATCGCCGGAGAAAGGAAAGGCCAGGTTGTGCATTTCTCTGCATGGTGTGACCACATCGAATATTGCTAAAATAGAGGGAAAGGTTTTGCATGGCACTGCATATTCAAGTTCCCCTGTCCTGACATCCGTCACCCCGGCTCCTGACATTTTCATTTCCTCTTCTATATTGTCTGCCTTTGTGCAACTTCAATGCTTTTCTTCCTCTCTCCCCTGGAAAAAAACAACCAAACATTCCACAAATGCAAACACGATGAGAGATTGTGACTTATGGTCTTCTTCAGCTGCAGGGCAAGTGTAGGTGATGCCTATATCTCTCAGTGCGTTGGCCAGACATAAAGTTCCCTCCTTGGGCAGTGGGGAGAGTGTTTCTTCTGGGCTTTGGCTGAGCTTTGCCTCCTTTCCTCTGGGCACTGAGGCTGCTGAGTCAGTGCCGAATGAGGTCAGTCGTGATGCTTGTTTCTCAGAACTGGAGACTGGGCTGAAATGGCCTGAGATTGCATCACTTGTGCCCTTCTCCTGACAGCAGCACAACATCAGGTCTCTTTGGTGCCGAATGTACTCCAATAAAGGAGGTTAAAAAGCCGGTTCATTAATTGACTCCAGCACTGAGCGAGTCCCTTTTATAACCTGTGTTATCAGCAGAAGTACAAGCATGGTGTGGCGAGGAATGTGATTATGGATGAGATTTCCTGGGAGAGGAATTAGCTGGCTCTGGTGGCGATCTCCGTTGTAATGAGTACGGTGCCATCTTTATGAATACAGTTATAGACGTACTCCCACAGCCCTGAAAAACACAGATCTCCTCTGCCTCGCTGAGCAGTGCCAGCCAGGTTCTCAAAGGGTTAATATGCAGTTTACTATTGAATAACATAAAATGAGCTGTAAATAATGTAATGATATGTATTGTTAAGCTACATATACTGTACCAGGTGCAAGTACTCCCACTCCTCACTTAGATATAATCTGGGGCAGTCAATAAACACAGATGTATTTTAACAAAAAGAAAGAGAGAAGAAAAAAAGATAAAGAAAGGATGAACAAGACAAAAATTAAAACATATGTAAGATAATTTAACCGAGATAACAATCCAGGTAAAACCTGGCCTATTTTTCAGATCCACTTTAACTGTGCCGTGTAAAATACAATGGCATTTTGACTTGTTTTTGGAACATGCATGAGCTAAACACGTGTGGAAACACCTTGACAGGCCTTTTGTATAACTACAAGAAAACTGATAATCCTAAATCAATTACATGGGGGAAAATATGAATCTTTGAATACTAGTAATTATAATGGTTATTTTTCACTTTTGTAGCACCTGCAAATGATGTGCTGTATATATAACAATGATTCAAAAAGCCCTAATTAACTGTTTATTTTTTTCTTCTTGTTTGCTGGCTGTAACCAGTCTGCATTAATTGAAAATTTGTGTGTGTGTGTGTGTATATATAGATATAGATAGATGTATAGTCTACCTCCCCTGCCCCCCTAATATTTTCTATTACTTCTGACTGCCTGGAAATCACACATTATTGAATTTGCCTCTTTTAGGTCGGTTCTTAAAGCCTCATCAGAGACTTTTTGCTGAACTTCCAGTAACACTCAAGGGACGGAAAAGCGTGGTAGAATTTGCTGGGCTGATCCTACCTAGTGGGGACAACTGCGGTCCCTTCTGTAGCGCGATGACATGGCTCCCGACTAATAGTGCCAGTCAGAATTCCTAACTGCTCCTACCAAATGCGAAAGAGCTGATTTTGGAAGACCTCCAGCCACAGCTTTCCACTGCTGACAGATTACTCTGGGCTATTCATGGAGCAAGATTAGCCTGACCACCATGAAGAAAACTCTTTGTTCCGTGTCATTACCTAGGACGGGTTGAACCGTGCTAAGGCAAAGCTGCATTGGTGAGCTAAATTCATACAGAAATTGGATCAGTGATTATTCTGAAATTATGCTATTATGGTAGAAGGGAGTGGGGGCGGTGGATTTGTCAGGGTTCTAGGTAGGGAATGTGAAATACAGCAAAGCTCGGTGGAGGGAGCATGGGGACAGCTTGCGGTAGGCACCGTTAGGATTTTTAATGTGGGTGTAAGCACTCGGCCGCCATAAAAGCAAAGCACAGCGGAGCTTTGTATTGAAATGAAAATGCAACTGTGCCTAGGCAGTGGCCAAAGGGTCCCAAGCGTTGGGTAGACACCACACACTGCGGCAGCTCCAAAGGCACCGGGAGCGAACCGGCCGGTGCCTGCAAGGAGGCACAACAGCGCCACGCAATGCGAGCGCAAGATGGCTGCTGTAACCATCTGCAGGACATCAAAGTCTGCTGCCTGATGGCAAGTGGGCTGCCAAAGCTTCTAAAGGCTTTGGCGCCTGCATGTAAATCGGATGCAAACTGTCCATCTGCTGCATGGCACAAGTGACAGCTGATTCCTTTTGCAGTCCGTAAGATGAACTAGACCTAAGCCAATCCGTCCCTGTTCCTAATCACACAAGGTTTGTCCTACCAGTTTCATTAGCCAGACACACGAGATACAGTATGTGGTTTTTCATTTTGCTCAATACGTGACACTATAAAAAACAATGCTGGGGATGGGCTGTGAAACCAAAGGGGACACACTGCTGCTACTGCAGAGAAAGCATATTGGCAATGTTCAAAGCATATTGGGGCATAACAGTAGTCTAAAAACCCCAATATGGATTAGGACAGCTGACCAGATGTCTTGACTGACATTTTTTAACACGATTCAAGGGTGTCCCTACAGTACATAAATGCAAACTATACATCTGTGTACTTTTTTTTTTTTCCACTGGAAATACCATACGTGGATGCTTTGATTGTAGCTGACAGCTCCAGTGTGAGGAGAGAGCCGTACAATGCTGGGGCTCTGGCCTTCTCCTCCGAGAAGCTCACTGGAAAAAGTTTGACATGGGTTCCTGCGTAAACAGGCAAGAGACAGCCACTGTCTTCGGCAGAAAGTTACCTACCTCCTTTCCTCATCAGATGGGTAGTGGGAACTCGCTGGGATGCTGTGTTGAAAGTGGGGGATGAGATGTGATATACTGTTATAATAAGGGAATGTTGTTCTTTTCTAGACTGATCTCAAATTTAGAAACTAGGATTACTATCAAAGCGTAATCACTCAGCTGCGCAATTGTTTGTGAGAGGGAGGGAACAGGAATGGTTGGGGAGGGGAAAGCACTGCAGGTATATCGAGGAGCAAGGGACAAAGAAGGTGAAAGAACAAAGAAGTTTCTAATTTCTCACTTCACAGTCTTTAGAGCAGTAGTCAAAAATGAAATGTAGACCCCCTTCCTTCCCCAGCCTCCTCACCAAATTAAACATGAGAAGTGGCAATGTTCAGTTTGAACTAGTGCACTGAGCCTGGACTGCCTACCCTGTGCGTTTGTGTAAGCCTAGCCGGCGTCGCTCCCCTCAGCTTACAAGAAACATTTCATGTGCATACTTCCACCCATCCATAAACATGTGTCAGTAATTTTTCTCCTTCCATTTCTCATTCATTGCTGGTAAGGGATTAGGAGCTCTGCAGGTAGGAAGCCTGTTTTCATACCTGCCTGTGCAGAAGCAGCTTTAGGCATGGCAAACACCATTCTCAGCAACCAGAGTTTATTCCAAAATACAATTCCTGACCCCTGCCCCAGCCTCAAAATAGAGGGAAAACTGAAATCTTGCCTTCTTCAAATGGGGAGCTGTGTTATAAGCTCATCACAGATGCTGCCTCTGTCCCTGCTGGGCTTCGGCATGGAATTCGGTCTCCTCCGCTGATACTCCGCGTTAGTGTGTCAGAGGGGGCAGATTTATAGTGTTTGCAAGGACATAACCAAATAGACCAGTTGGTTTCAGCATGTATTCTCTAGTTTTGTGGTAAATGTAAAGTCGTGTCTAAATTTATGTTTGCTTTGATCCAATTGTTTCTTAGTAAACCTTTCCTTTTCCTGGCAACCAGCTCCAAGCTGCACACAGAAACAAAAGATGCCCTTATAAAGCAAAAGGCCCTGTAGTATCAGCAAGGCCGCAGACAAAGTTCTGCCCAGCATCTGCATGTGTGCTTTCTGTGGTGCCGGCTGCTTGGCTGCACACTTTATGGAAACACAATTCTTGTTTAACACTTTTTGATAACATAAAACTTGTGTCTGCAGGTGATAAAACTTACTGGCGCTTAAGTTCAGCTTTTATGTACCTGTTCAGATTTGTAGCTTGCCCTTAAAAAGGCATTCTCCTGTGACTTCTATTACCTTTGTGCCTATACAGATATTGTATATTTACCCCAAATCTAGTTCTGATGACTTAGATGAGTATTCAAGTCTATGAGGAACTGCTGGATGATCAAAATGCTGCTCCAGTGGGTCCCAGGGCTGCAGAACCCCCAGCTAAACCCCAGCTCCTTCTTGCTGCTGCAGTGGTGACACCAGAGGATCTCATGGTGACAGCAAACCCCCCAAGACACTCACTCCATTCCCTGCCTGCAGATGTCCATTGTGCTGCCCTGGAAGGCTCTCCAATGAGCAGGACGTGGCATGGCTCATGGCCAGCATCCTCCCACGCCGACCTCCCTCAGGGCAGAGGGACTTCAGGCATCCCCAGCTGTGCACAGCCCTCCGCTGCCCAGGACAGTGGTGCTTCCCTGTGGAAAGGATTTTCCTGCTGTGCAGGTGAAAGCTTGGATGCGTGTGCCAGAACAAATGGCCTGTGCCTGCTCCATCTCTTTCAGGCTGCTATGTTGATCACCTACATTAGGAGGGTGGAAAGAACAAAAAATGAGGTATATGGGGTTTTAGAGGAGGCAGCGCAAACCTATGAAAAGATAGCTGTCTACGTTCCTGTGAACAGCGATCAAGAGAAAACTCTATTCTTGAACACAGAAAATCGCTCTTGGTCTGTGTGGTGGTAAGCACCTACGTACCTAAAAAATAAATACTCGCTAGCACTGGCAAGCTACTGATAATGTGCTAACATGACTTTTATGCTTACATTGTTAACTATAAAACTGGTGATATGAACTGGAAAGTGCTAATAGCATACATTGAACTGTGGGGTACACCACAATTCATTTGCCTTTCCCAAAATGACCTTCCTCTTTGTCGACTGATGGAAAATCACAGATGTGAAAATGTCTAGGATGGAACTGATGGGAATTTTCCTTTTTTTTGGTCCTGTGCATGTGCTGTGCCTTTCAGAGAGGGCCTGAGATTGCAGGGATTTTACTGCTGAGATTGTAGGTCCTACTGTAAATCTGCACTAAACAGACACACATATAAATTGCTATCATGCTGTTGCATCAATAGATGAGCTTACAGTCCTCTTTAGATTCTCTTTGTCTTCCTATTTTCATTCTATTCAGGAACTGAGCATCAAGATGGATATTTAAAATACAGCTTTCGATTTACTGATCTACAAATATACCTCTGACCTCCACATATAGGCTATTAAATCCCACTGATTTGTCTTCCTGGACTTTTCTTATTATTATTTCCAATTCCTGCAAACTGGATGGGGATTTTGACCCAAACAAAATCTCTGACCTGGGAATGTGCCTGTCACCAATGGTTTTTGGAATACCCACTTGTTCACACTAGACTTCCAGCTCAGCAGCTCTGCGAAAGTAAAACACATCACAACATCCACTTCAGAGCAATTCTGAAAGTCTCTGAAAAGTACAGTTCCCCACATCCCTGAAAATAAGAATTAACACTACATCTTGACATTAAATTCATAAACATAGATAACCTATTTGCTAAGGATGCTCCGTTTGTTCCCCATACCAGAAGCCTAACTTAGAGCACGAAAAAGGGAAAAAGTCACTCTTATCTCTACCAGCGAATAATGTAAAATGAGGGTACAGATATTGAATAAGGAGGTGATGACACCACACCGCGACCCAAGGGCCAGGGGGCCTTTGTGGTAATGATGGGAGGCAGAGGTACGTGCTGGTGGTTGACTGCAGCCCACATTGCAGACTCGCCTTGACCCCGTGCCAACCATGCTTCAGCAGAGGGGCCACTTAGCGTCTCTCTCCCTTTTATTGCGATGAGGCTTAATGCACAAATGGGGGAAAAGGCTCTTAACAATGTAAAGGCAGCATTTTCCCTTTTCTTTGATCTCAGTTCAGATCTATTCATTCATTCTTTTTGCCGCCAAATGAAAGAACTCAGTCTTCGATGTTTTATACTCTGCTGTGGCAGAGAAGGTACTTCCTGCTTTTCACAGTCCAGTAGTTATGAGTGGTGCAATAAATACATAGGGGTAAGGCCAAGTACTTAGGGGTGACAAATGTGTATTGAGAGGTATATATTTGTTAAAGCCTGAATATTATGCAATATCTTAACTAAAATCACCTAGCTGTCTCTCTGTCCATCCATCCATCTGCTCATCAAACGTCAAGGTTATTTACATAGTACAGGGTCTGTAAATTCTGCAGAATATCTCTCTGCTGTCTAGACTAAGGGCCAAATCATATTGTCTTCACTCAGTTTCACTCAGACGACCTCCCTTTCTATGGTACCTTTGCAACCCGATAGAGATGCAGTGCAGTCTGCATGCTGGCCCTAAGCTAGAACACATTATTGCTCAGACTGTGGAAAGGCTGATTTGGATCCGTTCTTTGCGCTGCGGCAGTCCTGTGCGATCCTTGCCTGGCATGAGCTTCTCATCTCATACCAGCTCCTTTTGGGGCTGGTTTTTCTGCGGTGTTAATATAGCACAAGGGTTTTTTTTTCTTGTGGAAACAAAGTGGCTCCTGACAAGATCAGGGAAAACATTTGGGACACTGTTCATTGACATTTTACCTGAGGAAAAAGAAGATTATGGCATACTCAAAGTAAATCACACAGCAAAGGGAATGTCCTCATTTTAGACTGCAGAGCAGAGAGCCCGTGTGCTGCAATTGCTAAGGTAATGGTTGCTGCCGCTCAACTGTTTCCTCGAAATGCAGTCACTCTGCCTTTTTATTTTTGGGCACTTTTGCATGCATAATGATATCCATCCATTTAAAGGCAAATGTCCTCTTAGTTTTAATGGGCTTCTGTTCATGGAATACTGGCAGATACTGTCTTTACTTTGATTTTTTTCTTTCTTTCTTTTTGTAATTCGAAGCTAACCGTTGACTTGGCATGACTCTACTGGAAGCACAGGGTACCTGTGCCCTCCAAGCAGCTGCTCAGCATCTTCCAGAACAGCGCTGCTCTTTGTTCATTGTGGAAAGATATACATTTTTATGATGTGTTTTTACAATGGATTTATCACATAAATAAGGAATGGAAGAGACCTTGCTGGTCTGTTAATTTACATCCCTGTAATATTAGATTATTCTCCAGAGTGCATTTTCTAGATCCACGGACAGTCCAATTTTAAATGTTGCAAATGATGGGCTTTGCATGGCTTCTTACAGGCGAATCATAGCCTGTATGGCCTCAGTCAGCTTTCAAATATTTACATGTCCTCTTCTTCCTCACTTATTTTTTATTGAAGTCAGCATGATACATACATTAATTTAATTTTTAACTTTCATTTACCATCTATTGTCTCCCTGCCTAAGAATATTTACAGGCCTTTCCACACCTCCCTTGTTTTTGCCACTCTCCTATTAATTCCTCCTGACAATTAGATCCTTTGTAGTTTTAAAATACTCTTTTTTCTCTTCTACTATCAAACTCAGCTCAATCAAGCACTGCCTAACCTGTTGCCTCTGCATCCAGTGTTATGTCCAGCACATTCCTGGGGGGTGATACTTATTATTTGGATGCCTGATGCAAAGGTTGATAAAACATATCTGCAATTTTGAAAGGACAGAATCCTTCCCAGGTTCCATTTTACTTACATAGCAGTGTATGTGTGGAAACATTGTGTTACACAAAAAGCACAATTCTGAGAAACAAAGTTTAAAGTAATTATTAGCCAGATTTACTAACTTTCTTTTCTTTTTTCTAAATTAAAACAAGAGACATTGCTTTTCTCTTCACTCACCATGAATATCTCTGTGCCCTGTACCTCCCAATTAAACATCATGTGTGAATTTACCTTTTTCAGATCATTAATAAAGTTTACTGAGTTAGATTCCAAACAGCCATTTAGAGTATATGATAATTGTAATACTTTATGTTATGGTGCATCTTCAAAGCTGGATTTAATGAGTCACAGAGCCTACCTGTAAAATTATGTCTGGAATGAGTTGAAAGGGGAATCATATTTTTTTAAAACAAAAATATTTTTTGCAGAAGCTCTGAGTAAAAAAAGGCAGTATTTCTTAAATCTAGCTATGTCCCAGCTTTGCTCTTTTGCATCAATTTTTTATTTAAAAGTTTTTCATTCCACTTGGCTTGCGAACCTTGTAATAAAGTGCTTCTAGGATCAAAGGCAGCTATTTTTATAGTATTACCTCATTTTCTTTTATTAAAATAGAGAACAGCTTTAAGTTGTACACGTATTTGGTCAAAATGATAGGAACCCTAACTATACTTTCAGTATTTTTCCTAAGGCACAAAGGATGGTCTAACCTTTGGGTGACAGTCGTTTAGAGGGGCACAGGACCTCATCTGGAACAAAACAATGCCATTCTTCTGTGCAGTGTCAGAAGCTCTCCATGGCATTTTCAGAAATCCCATATCTTAGGCAATAGCAATATTTTCATATGATGTAATTCCAAAATAAGGGCCTTGCCTTTCATTTTATTCATTGCAGTGGAGTTTAGGGTGCTCAGGAAATGAAGGCCAGGGCCCTAGGTAATAGTCTATTCAGGTCAGGAAGGCTAATTAATATGCAGACACTAGCTATGTTTCCAGTGTTGTGTTAGAAGACTTGGTTTATTTGGTCAATGACAAGTGCAATCTGATGGAGAAGATTCAGCCTTCGGAATGGCAATATTTACTTGCAGGTCTTCATGCTAGAGGGTGAGGACTGTGTCCTGTATAGATTTTAGGATAACGCAAAATTTTTACAAGAGCTACAGCTGAAAGAAAGAATCCATACTATGTACTGGTCTAAACAAAGATTAAGAGAGAGGAGATTCAAAATCTATTCCATCATTCCTTTACAGATTTCCCATTAGACTTTGAATAAGGCATGTAACCCTTACAAGCCATACGCTTCTGTAAAAGGTGCATTACAGAAACCGCTATTTCAGATATGTGTGTGTTTAAAAGGCAGCAGGGAATTCAATGAGAAAGAACGATAGCAACATATATGTTAGAGACTTCCTTTCTGTTATTCCTTTTGGAAACAAAAAACCAAAGTTCACACAGGCCTTATTGGACTCAGAAGACAATTCCAGGTGCAATGTACCATGACATATCAATCTTAGATAATATAATAAGATGCTGGCAGGGATCTTTATGATTAATATAGTTCTTGATCATGAAAGTTGTCTCAGTGGCTACAAGGTCATTCAGGCACTCACAGACTATATTTGCCTACTACTCATGTTGTTTACATGCAAACATGCACTTGCCACTGCAGAACAAGGCTGGAAACACATAAGAGTGGCAACACTCCAGCCTGAATATTGCACCAAGCACTTCATCTCAGGTTAGGCTCACGCTCTCCTTGTCCATTTCGGTTGGGCACAAACAAGTTTAATATATTAGAGCCCAGTTCTTCAGGAGATCTCCCAAGCTTGGCTTTTCCTGAGCACAGTGAATGATTTGAACCTTAGTTATAGCTAGGCTAGTAGTCAGTGATTTCAGTGCATGGGTCGTGGGTCTGGCATAGTTAAGTCTGATCTCCAGTCTGTGCTTCTGTTAACATCACAGAGCTCATAATTGCTGGCCACAGTAGCAGTTATATACCTTGCTATCTAAGTGAATAATAGGTGCAGATCTGGCTCAAAGTTTTTTGACAGATATTGCAAAATTACAAAAGGAATCTAGAAAACCTTTCTGACACATGAATGGAAAAATCTACCTTACTCGTAGAGTTAAATCTACCAGAAGCAGCATCGATTGCAGGGTAGTACCAGAAGATGTATCAGTGTCTGTAACAATCTATTTCTGGAAGCCACATCACTGCAAACCATTTGTATGTTAGACTCATAAAGCTACTTGTGGATTTAAAAGATGTTATTCTCATTAATGATATATAAGTAACGTGAGTCAAGACGTTGCTTGTCACTTTAGTAGAAGGGAAGTCAGTGGTTGGGCTGAGAGATGTTGTCTTCAGCGTGTGCACAAGAAGGTACTTAGTGAAACACAAAAAACATCAGTCAGTTCTGACCATTCCAGACACTATTGTTTTACAGATAGCTTTTTAAAATAAGAACAAAGCCTAATAGCTACAGGTACCAAACATTTTACTTTATCTTATCATTCACTGGTTCTAAAATAACAGCAACAGGGAAACAACCTGGGATAATACAGGCAACAGGCTGACCAAGGCCTTCCAAGCATCAGTGGAAACGCTTGTTTTGACCTCACCCATGCTTGAATTGGTCCCCAAATTATTTTCATTTCTACAGTTTAAAAATTCAGGCTGATTCTGTACCACATGGTTCACCAGAAACAAAAAATTGTAGTGTCTGTGAACATGAAAATTACGATTTTCTTAGAAAACTAATAAATAGTACATACATGTTGTGTCATTCATTTAAAATTCTTATAGGATTAAACATTCATGCATCCTCTAATTTGTATACTCTTTGGGTTTTTTTCATCTAGAGGTAGTAGCAGGACAATAAATATTTCTCAATTCAGTGCATGTATAAAACAGATTGTTATAAAAATGTCTTTAATTTAGGTTTATTTATACAATTTTACTATGTAGAAGTCATCTATAGTTATATACATTTTAGAATTAGGACTACTCTATCTAGCTACAGCAAAACATTTCTTTATTTATTCTATTGTTTGAGCAGTCTTTTTTTTTCTGCCCTTCTTTAACAGTTCAGAATGTAAGTTGATTAGGAATGTTCTGAATTGATGGAGACTTTCTGTTTTGCTCTTAAAATTTAGCCCTTAAAGTACATTTTCCTTTACAAGCTTTTGATATATTTGTGGCTGCATTTCTGTTACTCAATATAAATAATGTCTGGCCACTGGATAGACATATATTTATTTACAATAAAAAGTGATGTATTAATTATTTCATTCAGTAGACAAGTATCATCATAAAGGCTGGGCTTATATAACATAGCAGGCATCACAGCAAAAATCATAAATACTGTAGTTCTGTTTAGCTTGACAATGGCAGGTAATAGACTATCCTTTCTGTTCCCTTAGCTACTGTATCCTTTTCTATCCATCATTCTTTATTGTTATTATCACAGTTATTTCAGCATTCTTATATCAGCAGCATTTAGTGACATTGCAAAAACATGGTTCAGAAAGGCTGAACTTTTAATTGTGATGAGAAATAAGTTAGCTTAATTATTCTATGTAAGTAGAAAAGATGTGGTTTGTTCTTTTTCCTAAGTCCTTCCTTCCTAATCGCAATTCAACACCCTTTTTAAGCATTGCTATGTATGAACTTCATGCTGCTAGACAAATAAATTCTTTGGAAAAATGCACATTTTTATTTGGAAATAATGCCATCTCTTTGTTAGATTTGCAGCAATCCTATTTTGCCTCTACTGTTTTTAAGTCGAAAATGAAAAATTATATAGAAGATGTTTGTGCATCATATTGTGCTGAATGGTATGTAGGTCAGCATGCTGCACCATAGCAGATAAGGCACAGTGAACAAGTGTTCTATGTACTTACAAGCAAATATCAGTCATAATAGAAGTAGACAGATCTACAAGAGCGTTTTGGCTTAGGAAATGTTTCTTGTCATTAGCATTTAAAAAAAGCTATGAGATTCAGGCCTATCAGCACCGATTCACAGCAAAGCCTGGCTTGCACAGGTTGTTATCTGTTCAGTACAGAGGTGCAGCTGGTTAGCAAATGGATTTGCAGATTTTTTTTTTTTTAGCAGGGATGAGTAAAAAGGCAAAGAATCAGGTACTTACAACCCATTCAGAATGTAACAATTTTGTTTGTGTTATAAACCAAACCTTCTGTTTTTTGCAAACTGCATTATTTTTAGAAACAGAACCAAGAGAAACTGGCTGATTTAAAAAAAAAATCTTTATTCATATTCCAGTTTCCCTAAGGGCTCCAATATCCATGAAGTAATACCAGCAAAGGGAGCAATGAAGACTGCAGACTTCCATGATTCAGTTTACGATGCTGCTTTATTGTGTTAGCAGTCAAGTCAAAAGGCAATATCTAATATTTTTAATTTTTTATTTCTTCCTCTATGTGTTCTCAAAATGTGAAGGGGAAAATATATGACTGATTCCCTAATGCTATGGCTGAAGGTTAGGGTAATTTTTATTTCATGTGGAAGTGGAATCATTCCTCATGGAGATAATAATCAGGGATGGTACTGAAAGTAGCTCAGTCATACCTGAATTGTAGGGTGCTATTCTGCACAGCTGTTGGCAGGGGGTAAGGGTGGGTTTCCTTTTTAAGGAAAGATGCTATGCATGAGCTAATGGGACTGATTATCAGGTATGTGAATGCTCTTCTTCCTGTATGGCAGAGAAAAAGGCTATAAAGTGAATGGAAATGGTCCCCTGAGAAAGCTTCCCTGGCTGAGATTGGGCTGGTGAGGGGGCTGTGTCCTCCTGCCAGCCCCATGTATAGAGGGAGTGACCAGCATATAGTGCCCCAGGAAGGACCATAGCTTCTGCTTGAGCCTCCACCTGAGCTCTCTGTGGCCCACAACAGGTCAGAGCGGAGGCCTGTGTATTGAAAGGACTGTGGGATGATTGCTGACCTGCCTCCAGTGCTTGTTAGCCAAAAACCAGCTCCATAGTGCATGAACTTAAGAAAAGTGGCTGTACTTTGACAAGATACATGGTTACAGCCAGCATCTTTTCATCATGGATCTTAACTTATGCTGCTGGACTTACTTGGAAACAGGTTTCAGACAAAGCTCATGCTTTATTTTCAAGTGTCTGTATCCGCTGAAAGCAAGATGGGAATGGTAGCACACCTGAAAATACGAGGGCAGGAACAGTCTTTCAGTCAATGTGCTTGTGAGCGGTATTAGATACCCGCAGCTGAAACATGACAGCTTGTCACACAGGGCCTGTCAGCGAAGGCAGCAACAAACCAACCAACCAAACAAGAGAAATGACAACACAAGAGCTCAAATGTCCCAAACAGTAAACAAAAGTGGGGCAAGGAAGTCACTGGGCCTCCTCAACATGCTTTTATCAAGTGATCAAATTGCTCCAAGCCTTAGAGCAATGTTAAAAGTATTTCTCCTATGTATGAACCAAACATTAACATTTTACGAATTCCAGTCTTGGACAGTGTCTAAACAGGAAGGTACTAGAAATATGTACATTAAGGAGAACATTGCCAAGTCCCTGCAAGCAGAGAACCAAAGCTTAGAATGAAAGGAATAAATACTAGTGAACAAGTATGAATGAAAGGATTTGATTGAATATGTAGGCACCATACAAGTGCTGAAACTATGAGGAGAAAATACAATAAATATTTATATTGCTGACTTGGAAAGTAGAAAGAAAAGGTATTTATGGCTGGACAAGTGAGAACAGAAAGGAATCATAAGTAAAGTGCCATGGAAAGTAGAGCAGATAAATATTTAGGTTTTGATTTTGCACAGAGAAGTTCTAAAGCTAGACAAATAAATGCATCAGGTGAATATAATTCAGAATGGAATATGTTCTTGCAGTTCTGCTTTTTAGGATGCTTCTGCCTTATTCAGTTTATTTTAAATGTGAGTCCAGTGCCTCGCTAGGTGTGAATCTCCTGAAAATATTTTCGGGTAAGAGTGGAAGCAAGAGAAGAACCTCTCCAAATTAAGTTACTTGTAGTGTCTACTAGTCTTCAGTAAAATTAGCTCAAATTTTCCAAGCCAAAATTATTCTCTGCATTTCCTGGTCTAAATTCATCTCACTGAATTTAATGGGCATTCTGTGGGTGTAACAGAGGGCAACATTTGGCTCCAGAGCTACAAAGAGAAACATCTCCAACATGATTTTTGTAGCTCAGTATTACACTGAGCGTCTTACTGTGGACTATAGTAGCAGGTCTCTGGTAGTGCATAGTTTGCCATTGGCTGGTGTAGCAAAGAATATATAAAAGATATGAGACACTGATAGGCTATAGCACCGATAAAGTTTTCATGCTTGTTCATGGAAGATCAGCAAGATCTCCTGGCTGTTACATATGTGCAGTAACAATACATGATCTGGTGTAGAGAAGAGGAGAGAATCCTATGCAGACTTTTTTTGAGATGAGTATCCTATAACATGACCATTGTTAATGCATAACCACATGGGAATCTCTGTGTTGTGACTTTTTCAATAAAGTGTTCCTATCTCTATAGATGTTGTAAAGTATTAATTTAATGCTTGCCTTAACAAAGTTTATCTACTGTTGGAAAAGTAAGAAGCTACGGTTTTCCCAGACTGTCTGAAGTTCACGTATCAAAAATAAGAGCTGTGAAGATACCGAACCAGCTCAATAGAGATGTGAAGATGTAGTGCAGATGACCTGAACATAAATGTGAACTTCAAAGGTTTTCAAAATTTGTACTTCTCCATAAATATAGCATGTCCTTTTCAGTTGCCACCACGTTTTCCTTTGCCACCACCTAGCTAAGCAAGTGACAGTATTTAACAACCTGGGAGGCGGTCTGGACTTTGCATACAGAAACCCGGGGTCACAGACACACAGAGGGAACCTTGCTTCAATAGCAATGTATTTATATCAATTCATCAATTTATGAAATGCAATTCTATGCTAAAGCACAATTTCAAGGGATGTAGTAAGAAATGTTACCCACTTCAGGGCCTATTTATAGATCTAATAATATATCTTTTTTATAGTAATGGAGCTATATCTGATTGTGCATATATATTTATAAATAGTATAACATTTCAATGAAAAATCAAGGGTGGTGTCCTAGAAATCAGTGGAAAAATTCCCTTTCACTACAATGGGGTGGTTTTTACCTAGTGACATTACCATTTAAGCCAAAATTATTATCTGTACTTAATGTGCCAAATTCAGTGTAATTCTTTGCCTCTTTGTCTCACCATAAGTTTGACATTTTCAGATCGTTGCGGAAAACATGTCTGAGGCACACTAGAAGATAGTTTAGTTGTAAGAACTTGCATTAATCATGAAGTTCATGCTTATAACATCTAATACCTTAGTAAGAGACACGACCAAAAATCATTGCTAAGCCCAGAGCGTGAATTAAGGAAATGTCACTTTGCTCACACTGTAAAACTGGTCCCACCCCAGGGAAATAGATGGGAATAACAGCTGAAGAGTCAGGGTGCATTTGCCAAGCACTGACCACGTAGGCAGCGTCGTGTGAAGCATGGGCAGCAGCAGCACCTGGCCCCAACAGCCGTGTGTGGTTAGCCCTTGAGTCTGCCCACTCTTGAAGGCTTCCTGGCAAGTGCCGGTCTAGCAATGGCAAAATGAGGGAATACCACCTGCAAGGGACAAATATTCTCAAGATATGTTCATTGCTTTGACAGTTGCTACCCACAAAGAAGAGCTGCAGGTCTACTGGGGGTAGAGTGAAATGGGTGCAGAAATAATGCAGGTAGAGGCAGCCTCCCTGGGGAAAATAGAGGGCTGAGTTATTCACCATGTCTCTGCCTCTTAGGACTTACTTCCTCAGTCCCACTGCAGTCAAACTTAAGTTATCCAGCCCAGTTCAAATGCAAAAATTATCCACATCCAAAGAAGTGCAAAGCTGCATGTTACCTAAAAAGCAGGCATCTTCACTGCTGAGATAGGTGCTTTTTTATCATTGTGGGTGTTTGTTAAATTGAGTTGTAATGAAGAGACATTGAAGAGTATGATTTTGGTATTGGGCATAGGAAGTTTTGAATATTCAAAGCTGCTCTCTGTCGGTAATGATGTAAAGTGTTTCTTTCTGACTTGCCTCACTTTTCCCACTTACACTTGTAATGAATGAGAAAACATTGTGGGCCACGTTTGCAGCAGCATTGTAGCTGGCTATTCGTGTTTGGAAAACAGGGGTCAGAACATCAGCTGTTGTAAAATAGTGTTGTGCCACTACAACAAACTGAGTTATAGCAATTTACACCAGCTAGACTTTTAGGAACATTTGATCAAACAATATTAGAGCAAAACTCTGTCTTAGCCATTTCCACATTTTACCTGCAATGGTGACCTCTACCTGATGTGAGAAAAGTAAAATAAACGAACAAAAGCAGGAGACAATTAGTCTGATGAATCTCATGCAAGTGGTTTCCAAAGCTGAAAAAGTCAAGCCCATACACGTAAATAGAAATCCACTGGGTTTTTTTCATTTCAAAAGTGGATCAGCAGAACTTGATCTTGCTTGCACCAGCACTGCTGATACCTTTGATATGAGTGAGAGCAGTATCAGAGCTTTACTCATCACAGAGCTAAATTCAGCCTTACAGCAAGTGGAAGAAGAAGTGAGAGTTGATATGGAAATACATCCAATAATCTCACTTTAGGTTTTACATTAATTCACTGTAGCTGCTCTTAAGTATGGTACTAAAAACTGGTAAATCAAATTCTTCCACTAAGGGCTGATGGAGGGCATCTGCTTTTTCCTGTATTATATAAAAAGCATGGAAGGAAAAATAAATAACAAAACAAAAAAAGCTATAAAAAGGTGGGCAATGAAAAATGGCTATGTTGAGGGATGGAAAACAAATGCCAACCATCCTGTATCTCGTACAGATAAAGAATGTTATACATATTGTCAGCAAGCCAGAATATACAGTGTATTATCCTTTTAAACATTATGTTTTGAATTTGTAAAATCCTTGTCATCTTCTTTTTGCTCAGACTATATTGTAACTTATCTAGAGTCAGTCAGAGGTAGGATTTTCAGGATATGTCCAAGTCTGAATAATTCTATTTCCATTTGAGGCTGAGATTCCTATTCTTAACTCTTGTCCAAGAGATATTACTGGAGTTCACAGCACTGGCAAAATGGGAAAAGAGGCCAATTTTGAGCAATTAAAAACACTAAGAACATGACATGCAATTGTTTGATGGTTATGTTATGGTTGTTTGCACTTGTAAAACTGCAAGTACAATTAAAGAAACGTGACCAGGACATCTTCAGAAAATTAGATGTATTGCTGTGATTTGGTAGAGTGCTTCAACACATGTTTGAAAACAAGGAGCAGGTAAGGGACTGGGCTAATAGGAGAGGAAGAGAGATCTTGAAGGTGGCAAAGAGAAAATATAGTTAAGCAGATTAATGAATGTCTGGGGAGGGAGGTAGTGTAGATACCCTTAGTATGTGTGATTTATAGATGAAGATGGTTCTTCCAGAAGCTCCCAGGAGAAAGGCTGATTCCTATCTTGGTAGCATGACTTGGAAAAAAAAAAGGGTTTCAGCCATTTGTTACCTTGCCTTCTTTGGCTTTTTATTCTACCTAACATTTTAGTCACACCAAAAAAATCCTGGGGATGCAGTCTTTCTCTTTCACCATTAGATCCTACCCCAATAGCGCCAAAGCAACATAGCAGTATTTGAAATACCTTTCTTCATTACCAGAAGGTCTCACAGTAATCACTTTTAGTCCATAATCAGCACCTAGAGATGTCCCCATAACTGAGTGGGCTCCTATCTCAAAAGACATTCCAGAAATGAAAAGCAGCCTTCACTGGAAATGGGCTCAGCCAGCCTTTTTGCAGGCTTCTTGCTCATCCCCATTCCTTTTGGCTGTTTGCTCACATACAAACAATAGAACGCACTGTCCTGACGTGAGACAAAGGCTTCCTGAAGTAATGCACTTATTCAGGCATTTTCAGGAAATAGCAATATCTGAATTAAACAACTCTGCTGGATTGCAAATGCAGGAAAGCACATATACATGTATACAAATGCACACTTTTAGAAATGTTCATTTGGCAAATTAATAACCTAAAGACTCCCAAAGCAAAATAAACACGCAAGTAGTGATTTATACAAAAAACATTTCCTTCTTATTAAAGTGTCAGTTTGGTGTAAACAGGGCAGAACAGGGATTATAAAGACAAGAAGGTGAACCCCTTACTTACAGTGCCGTGCTGCTCCTCAGCATGCAGTGAGACAGGGGTTCGTGCAGCTACTTTTTGGAGTAATTGCTCATGTTGTAAAACAGAGGCTTGCAAGCTGGGGCTTTGTAATTTTGTTATGAAATTAACTGATTTGTGCACATATTCCTGTAGATTCAAATATTTTATCTGTATGGAGTGCAAGGCATAAAGGCCATTCCTCTGCCACAGCTCTCTAAAGTGTATATGTAAGGCAAAAAAAATGAAGTAAAAAAATTTACATACAAAAAAATTCTAAAAAAGGAAGGGAAACTGTCCTTGATGTTAGAGCTTGTCTTCCTTTATGCAGGAATTCTGTTGTTACTTTTGAAAATGTAAAAGCGGTTCCAAAGCACATTGGCACGTGCATGAAACTGCAATACTCACTTGGCAGTGCTTGTTCCCAATGCTGGCAGTGTGGCACATAGACCTCTTTAGCCTCTTCCTCTGTTGTTTTCTGCACAAGAGCCAACCATTGTGGCTACTCATGAGGCAAGGCTGGCAGCTGAAGAACCCAGATGCCAAGCTCTGGATTGTATGTCTGTTCGGTTTGTGGCTGGTCTCTTCCCTGGCATCTGCCCTGGCATTGCAGCAGGCTGTGTAACCGTCTGTGGAGTTGGGTTCAGGATTAGTCTTCTGCTGGATAGCATGCTCTTCTGGTCACTGTTTGCCTTTCGAATTACCCTTGATTATGAGGAATGTGTTTCTCTCATGCACACTCCACCCAAGACGCGTGTGCTTGTGTAGTGCTGTCTGACGGTTGAAAAGGGGTGCTCCTCTTCATCGACACAGTATGTTTTCTGCTTTAGATCAGAATGCGGTTAATTTGAGCCACATAAACGCAACCATCTTCTCTCAGCTAGGAAAATTTTCAAGTTGAATGTAATAACACACTTGTATGTCTTTTGTGAGGATGAGCCCCCCAGGCTGCAGTGAAGGCCTGAAGACTGCCATCTCTGTTTTGTATTAGCCCACATCCCCACAAGATTCTGTTTGGGCTCTGGCTGATTTATAATCCACTGTAAGCGTCACAGCTGAGCAATATGAGGTGGTTGTTTCTCCTTTGGGGCATTTAGTTTTGACATTCAGAAAATTTAGCAGGTGATTTAAGCAGGGAAACTTCCAGGACAATAGAAACCCTGCTACTGTGCGCCTGAAGGGATAAAATGTCTTTTCTTGTAGTTTGTTAATGTAAAATTGTTACATCGCTTGACAAAAATCCTTAATTTTTAATATATATTCTCTTGCCTTTCTTCTTTTGGACTTAAAGCATACCAGCTGACCAGAACCTATCTGCCTCTGGATCAAATTTCTATATCACTGCATGTGCCTACTACTGGGAGATGCAAGGAAAAGGTTTCCTGTATTGTGGTCAGGCTCTCACTACACTGACATGGCACTCATCTGAAGCCTGTTTTTTGAAGGACATTTCTTTCCTCTAGAGTCCCCTCTACCTTATCTATGGATTGGTGTAGCTCCAGGTCCCTGCAGGCACATGTGTGTATGTTGAGAAAGGCAGCAAAAGCTGGCTAAGAGACCTTGATGTGAAACCTGTTTGAAGCCTTCTAGTATTATGAAGTTGGGTTTATAGATGTTGTGTCAGAATTCTTCTAAAATAAAGTTTTTGTAGTAGGGAGTATAATGAAATGAGTTGTTTAGCAGTCCATTTGCTGTAAAAAAATCCGTAACATATACAGGAAGGATGTGCCTAACACAACAGTTGTGGACACTAGGCCAGTCTGAGGTTAAAGGACAACATGAGGGCTCATATAGTAGTAAAGAGTATCTCTTATTGAGACTTCTGGGAAGAGAATACTGGGCTAGAGGAACCATTGTCTTGGCCCAGCAGGGCATTTCTTATCTTCTCATGTGACTGAACACCAGCATGCCTGTAATGGTAGCTAAGAATGGAGACAGTACTGCACTGCCTGAGTTTCTTCTTTTCCCTCTTGCACTAGCTCATACTTCAAGTGTCTCGTACCCCCTCATATTTTATACAGCCAGAAGTGCAGAAGTACATGAGGGATGCAACACACTGCAGCTGTGTGACTGATGCCCCATGGACGCAGCTGGTGGCACGTGCTCACCACATTGGGAGAGATTGTCACACCATCTATCAAAGCCTGCCATGAGCATTGTGTCAGCTACCCAGTCAGTTCCATCACATCTAGAGCTACTGCATATTCGGTTCATCTCAGTTTTTTCCACTACAAGTTACATTCAAAAACATTTCTGTTTGGAGCTGGAACACTCTGAGAAAGGCCAGTGCCCATGTTATTCTTTCTGACCAGAGGCAAAAGAAAAGTGGCTTTTGGACAATTCATCAAATTCTGTTTGGACCAGAGAACTTTACTGTGGTATTGTGCCAAGCTACAATGCCAGCTTTCAATAAGATGTCAGAAGATAATTTAAACAGAAATTGCATACTCAGAATACTATTGAACAATGCCTTTCCCAATCTTTTAAGAATTAAGATCTTCTATAAACCTCAGAAATATAGTGGCGTGTCTCATGAGTCATTACCAGTGAACAAGAACCCTATTAATTTATTTTCTAATTAGTACCAAATTTAATATTATTAAAAGCAGTTCTTTTTGTTTCTAGAATACATTTTTGCTAACATGAGGAAATAGAAAAATTTCAGCCTCCCCAAATTATAAATTTATTTTAATAAGCTTCATCACAAGAACCTGTTAGTAATTTCTAATGTGGAATTTGCTTTCAGTTGGAATATGAAGTAACTCATAAAATTCTGAAAAAAAAAAAAGAAAATTTTGTAGATCTAGTTTGGTTTTTACTTCTAAATTTGACAGCAAGTACAAATTCTGGCAGCAGAATGCAAAGGTAAGTGAGCAGAAGCATTTCTCACTTTGAAACTCACACTGCATAAAATCCTAACTAGTCATAAGCCACTTATGCAGCCTGGACTGCTGAGGTTTTTCATTTGAAGTTTCTAACCTAGTGATGGCCTTTAAATCTGTTCTTAAGGTGATACACATCTGTAGTCTCTGCAAATGACCAGAACCATAGAACATATGCAGTTGTGGTGGCTGTGTTGGTCATGGGGAGATGATGTTCATGTTAAGGAAGGCTGTGACCGGTTGGCTAGAAGTGCCCTCCTGACCTAAAAATCAGAGTGATGGTGCAGCATGGTTTCAGGATGCTTGGTGAAGTACTTTGTACTCTGGTTTGGGATACAGTCAAGAGATGACTCTCATTTCACCCATAACCTGCACCACACTTACTTTATAGCCCTCTCATACTCTGATATAAATCACCAGAGGCAGATGCTCATCACTTTTTACATCACTAAGTTCCTTCTCAAAGAACTGAAAAGATATATTATTCATCAAGTCAGCATTGATTTTGAAAGTCCAACCTAGGGAACAAAATATGCAAACATTATCAATAAAATTATATTTGATCAACAAATGACAGATGTATGTTGATGTTACTTTTACCTGGTTTCTTTAATCACGTCATTTTATAAAACAGATAATTCTGATCTCTCATCCCCGAAGGATTTAATCAATAGTGGTTGGACCATGTTGATTGATAGTATGTAGTAAATTTTTTTGGTACAAACCCCTTTAAGAATAAGTTGGCAGAAAAAAAAATATTTAAAACCTCATTAGAAGGAGCAGCTAAGGTTTGGCACAAACAAATCTCAGTGTGGAAATTAATTCTTTTTCACCAAATTAAAAAATATCAGTTTGTTTGTTTTAAAACGATACCAGTGCAGCAAAAAACTCCATACCCCCTCCCCCAAAACGTAGCTGATCTGCTGGTTTTGATGCTTTTTTTGTGCTTGTAGAACTCCTATACAGCTTCTATTTAAGATGAAATTTGGCAAGTGATTAGACCATAATATGTCTAAATGCTTCATGTATTTTGGAGAAAAAATAAAAAAGAGCTGAGATAATAAAGCTCCGAAAGTTGCTGCTGTGTATGTTGTATTGTAAACAAGTGCTTTTCAAAGAAGTTTCATAAGATTTTTAATTAGGTGGCTAAGACTATACATGGTAGAATGGAACTGTTTGGTCTGTGGGGTAAATAATGTGCATTTTAAAAACATTTATAAATACTTATTCCCCCACTTGCCAGTGCTATTCCAGTCCACTGAGTAAATAATGCATATTTTTTAAAATTCATAAATACATATAATATGTAAAAAAGCTGCCCAGATACCGTATGTGTGGGACCTAGAAACTTGGATGATGCTGAAACAGACATAGTCCCCAAGGATGATGATACACACTCTATAACCTCCCATGAAAGCTTTCTTTCAAAATAAAGAAAGCGAGGAATTCTATAGACCAAATTACACTCAAATAAGATGAAGGCAGTGGCGCGAACCTCCAGGACTCTGCAGAGTCAAAGTAAAGTTTGCCTTTGTCCTCAGAGCATGCTCATGCTGCTGAGGTTTTAACTTCATTCCTTTCTTTTCCTTCTTGCTACCTTAAAACCAGCATGATTTAAGAAAAGAAGGTCAGCATTCATGTTTCATTTCTTGAGCCCTGTGAGTTTGACTACACATGGATTATTCAGATAGAAATATTTTATGTCTAGTCATTAATTTTCTCTATTGTTTTTTTTTTACATTTATTTCTTATTAAAAGGAATATGGTAGTAATCTTGAGCAGTCAGAAGCCCCTGGCTTGATGTAGGAAATGCAGAATTGTGCGTCTCTAAGTAAGAAGTATAGATGAGTAGGTCATGGCTTTCACTTTTGTAGTCCTTTATACAACAAAATGCTGAAGCACACACTTAACTTTAAGTGTGTGCTTATACTCACCCCTATTCAGCAAAAAACTTAAGCACATCCTCCAATCTACTTTAACTAGAGCATATGTTTATATCTTTTTCTGAGTCAGTGCCTAAAGTTACACCCATAAAGGAGCCCTGACTGAATCTCTATCAGCAACATTAAACGTTATTAAGGTATGCAGACCTGCTGGGAGTTGTGCTATGCGGTGGTCAACAAATCTGCTCCCTCCTCCTTTGCGTGTTTATTCACAGGTATGCAATAAGGTGCGCCCGCTGGGAGAAAATTCTGCCCAACCTGAATGGCAGCACTTCATGTCATCCTGTATTTTGTATGGTGTAGAGGAAAATGAGGCCCCAAAGAGAGGTGGATAGCAAAATTGTCTATAAAATTATAGGGAGTGAATCTGAGAGGAAATGGTATGAATTTTAACACTGGTTTTGGGTTTTTTTCCCACCTTCTATGCAGATATCACCTTCATGTGATCTGGTTCCTTAATGAAATTATTCCTGTGTGTATCTTTACATTATTTTCTTAGCTTCTAACTACTATATTTCTGCACAGTTTTGTATCTGCTAGCCCCAGCATTTACAGCCTACGAAAACCTCATAAATCTACTTCATTTTTCTAATAAGACATGAAAGTCCTTAATTGGCCTTAATGAAATGCACTTAAAGGGCAATAAACGTGTTTAAGCCCCTCTTTCAGGGTGAGCTACAGTACTCTCACTCTGCTCTGTTTTAGCCTTTGTGGTAATTAATCACTTATTCATATGTGGCACATCAGTAACAAGATCAAGCAACTACTGCACAATTGCATGATAATAAGCTGCTCATATATGTGTCAAGATTTAGCAATCCTTTTTAAAGCCTAATTTAAACTCATTTTACAACTAAGCAGGCTGCTTCTCTGAAGTATTTCAACCCAGTATCTTTTTTACATATTTCTGCTGAAATGCCATATTTTTATTATGTTTGTAGAACTCCATTTGCCTTAAATCTACTCATGGCACCATACTGAATTACAGCAATGTTAGAGCCTTACCATTGTACTTTTGCAAAGGCTTTATCTTTGATCCAAGACCACAGACACCCTCACACAGAAGGAAAGGCCACAGAATTAGCATCCATTAGGATAACTTTTAAAATAAGTAATGAATTACAGTGAAGGTTTATATTCCAGGCTGCTGAGGCTATGTCCCCTGTGAATCTCACGCTGCTTGCCTCCATCGGTGTGCAAGAGAACAATCTGGGTGGGAGGACCTGAAGTTATTTCTTTCCTAGGAGTCAGGTCTTTGATTCCTGGCAAAGAATGTGCTTCTAAAATCTGAACTCTGATTTGTAGTCACTGCAGTTTCCAGAATTTCACTCTTCAGACACAGAGCAATGTATATATAAATATCTGAGTTCAAGTAATATTGACAAAAGCGGATGTTTTCTAACAATCCACTGGCCCGAGATGAAAACCAGCAGTGTCCAGAATGTCTGTGAGAAAGATACTTGCTTTTACCAGCCTGGTGTTGTACCTCTACGATGACTTATTCATAGAAAGTGACCTAAGCATTTATGTTTGGTTTTCAAACTAACAAGTAGCTGGGTGAGGTCGGTGCTTATTGTGTATGAAAGACCACCAATGAAAAATGGGAAAAGTACGGACATGTCATTCTCCATGGATTATCTCAGGTGGAGCAGTTGTTCAAAACTTTATTTTTAGTTTTGGTTTTGGAGATCTGGAGCCTATTTTGTATGAACTTATTTTATAACAGCAGTCAATGAAGCCTGCAAAATCATATTTAGATTTCTAATGGGTGTTTTATGTCTTGTAGGCATTCCCAGTTGTTCAATAGTGTCCATTGTCATATTTGATCTACAAGAAGTGATTTGTGTTTCTTTTTATGAGTGCAGGCACTTATAGAGACTAGGTCATGGGCACTTTAAACTTGCTTCTTAATACGGCTCCCCACACTAACCTGGATATGGCTAAAATGTAGATCTGTGTGTGCGCCTGTGGGAATGTGTGTGTTGGCTGTGGTAAGGTTGTCAGTAAATCTAAAGACATGCCCTATATTCTGGCAGCTCAAGATCGGCACCCATGTATATTTTCTATTTAGGACTCAATGTAGGGAGGCAGGGGCTGGAAGAATACAAACCCTTTTCCATGCTCCCCATGCAAAGAGAATGGACCCATATGACCTTCTGTATTTAGGAGCCTGTGGGAGATGCTCTGGTCGAGGAAGCTGTTCCAAAGGGGGTAGTACCGTACTTTAAGGAGAGTCTGACGCAAGCCAGGTGGAACAGATCTTTTCATTGTAAAAGCAGCTTAAGTTACAGATTGCTGATCACTTGAAACTCAGAAGCAGAACGCAGCAGGTTTTTGTCAGTCTCGAAATACCCTCGTACCTAGAGTTAAGCAATTTGAGGAAACAGCCAGAGTGGAAGAATGGAACAATTAAAACCCCATTAAATTTTAAACTCTTTTCAAAAGTGGAAGATAACTAGGGAAGGTTTAAACAGTTTTTCAATCTGTAGCTGCGAGCAATTGGGACCAGCAGGAAAGAAGGCAGTTGGGAGACAGCCTTATTCCAACAGTCGCTCATTCTACAGCAGTTGATATTGTCAGTACATTGCGAGCTCAGGCAGAGGAAGCTAGGCTATGAAATAGTACTACAGAAATATGAGGATTTCTGCACTGCAATTAAAAATGTAACAGAAAAGCACTTGTTAACAGAGAATATGAAAAAGAAAGTGGAAACAGTGAAGAGTTTTGGACTTGACTAAGTCTGAAGACTCCATTTCAATTCTCAAGGCACTCAGTCTCTCTGATAAGAAACCAGATTGTGCCTGCAATCTAGGACAAGACACTTGGAGAGATGTTATGGGAAATCCTAAAATTAACCCTTGACAAAGCTATTCAGACCTGTCAAGCATGGGAAGCCACCCAGTCCTAAGAGATTAGGAGAAGCTGATGGATGGTGATTGGTGCTGTGAGGTGCTGGATGTGGCCCAGAATGTAAAATGCTACCTCAGAAAGCAATGGGGATGCAAGCAAGGGAAAAGAAAGCCGCTAGAAATATCCCAATACTCACTTTAAGGAATAATTTTCAGCAATAGATGTGGAGCTTTTTTAAACAATCAAGAAGATGATTCCTAAGGTGTTTCAGAAATATGTATTAGAAAGAATACATGAATGTTGTTCAGAGATTGGAAAAGTCTCAGAGGATCACTTGAGCATTTTACACTTGGCTCGTGTCCTTGCTACCATATGCCATGTAAGCTAAGAGTGTAAATGAGTTAAGAAAGGGATTGTGCTACAAAACAGTCATCAGTTGCAACCTATAGTTCAAGAAGCCCCTAAAACAGCTTCTGACGGAAGCCAGCAAAGTATAGCAGGGAATCAGTCAGTTCACGCCATCTCTCATCCTCTTTCTTTTAACATCCACTGCTAGTCACTGCTGGAGACAGGATATTGGGAAAGATGGACCTTTGGTATGACCTTGGATAATGGCTTTATACTAAACTGAGAAAGCTATAGAAGTTCTTCCTATGCCAAAAATATAGTCCAAGTCAAAAGGAAAAAAAAATACTGGTGGCACAGGGAAAACTGGCATTTATTTGTTTATATTGGCTGGAAAATTCGCTGTACTTGTCCTCAACTGTTATTTTTATTCGTATTACTTCTCTGGGATATTCTACTAGAGAGAGAAAGGTGACTGATTATGTAATCTACACTTCAAACACAGTTCATAAATGCCTGATCCTGGGTATAGGATAGTTGACAGGAATTTACACTGCTCAAGCTTTGAAATAAGGTTGTAGATGCATCACTACTGATCCCATTATCCAGCACATTGGTAGAAAAAACGCAACTAAAATACTAAAGAGTCTCACTTCATGAAGGCTGTAGTCAATCTCATCTTTATTTAGCACTCTTAAATTACAGAGTAGCACTAACGAATCAGGCATGGATTATCAACTGCTACCATTTTGTTCAGCTGAAAACTGAAACCCAGGATACCTACATTGTTAGGAAGTAATGTCAGAATCCCTAAGGACTTGCAGAAATAAAAAGGGACAGATAAAGCAAAATAGGATTACTTGGAACTTGGGAATTTCTACCATGTCATGAAAATGATGCTATGTGTAGCTACAACACAAGAAAAGAGGCAGAACTAGCAGTGGTGTCACAAAAAGAAGCCTCAGGGTTGCAGATCTTACATGCTTTTTTAGTTTTTCATCCCTGAGAAATATATAGTAGGGATGAATTGATAGCTGGTGGGCTTAGTGCTGTCTGTCAGCAATGCTGCTGATACAGTTACCTACAGGTCTGCAGAACCACATAGGGCCAGTGATACAATCTGGTGCATCTTTCCTTATATTCTTATATTCTTAACGAATTGACTTTAGAAATTTCAAGGTCTGCATTATGGTGATTATTCATTGTTGTTATTGTCACATCTCGTGGGGAAATGAAGATCTATATTTTTTAAGAGGTTTGGAACAGATGAAATAGTTTAGATGCTCATGTTATATCCTGCCTAACTCAAGACTCAGGTGCTGAGCAAACAATGCAAGAAAGACAAGAAGCCTGGTTCTCTCTGTGGCTGCCTAAAGAGTAGGCAACGTGTGCCAGATGAACAGTTGTATATTTGTGTTTCTGAGTAAGCACCTTGCTCATTTTTGGTAATGTTTTGGTAATGTGTAGATTTTGCCATTAGAAAGCTGGCAAAATATGGTTGTACCAAGTCACATGGGTGCAGACCAAAAACTTCATACAGTTCTCCACGTAGTGGACTGAAATGAATGGAGGGAAAAGCTCTGTGTGGAAAAATGGGCTTTGGGATGGATTCTTGTAAATGAGGAGATTTCAGCTCAGGATCAGATGCAGACTTCTAAATTAAGTGGCTGATGCTCTACTCTTCAAAGCCGTGCAGAAGTGTAAGTTCATTTGTTTCCTGAAGATCCACCATCTATTTAGACTGGCTTGGTAAGGCTGCTGTTATTTATTTGCTGACATGATCCTTGATCTATCCATCTGTTCCCTCCAAACAACTTTTGAATTTGCTGATAAGCATCAGCTAAAGATGATAAGAGATCGCCCCAGCCAGTGTGCACAGTGCTCTCCATCCAGGGGAAAAATGCTGCTACTTGTCTAGGTGCTAAGTAAGGGGAGAAGAAAAGATGATGCTGTGAGATGGTCTGCTGAAAAAGAGAAAATGAGAGGATGTCTTGAGAGACTCGGGTCCTAGAGTTGATTTCTATGGTGAATGTTTACTTTCTGTTGTTTAGCATAAAGGTGATACCATATAGGTCAGTGTCCTGGCTCCAGTTATAGCCAGGAGTGGAAGCATAATGAAGGAAAGTAGAGAATGGAAACTTGGTCTCAGGTTTAGGGACTTTTTGAGAAGAAGACTGCATCCCCATGACGGACTTTTCTTCAATTAATTTTCCAGTTGGTATTTTGAACTCATTTGTTTTCCTCATTACATTCTACAGTGTAATTAAGCATGAGAAAGTACGTCCCCTTTTCTGTTTTACAGCCTCTACTTGACAGAGTCATTCAGTGCCTGCTAGTTCAGTTGGTATGAAATACAGTGAACGACCTTTCCCTATTCACCTTTCCTACACTGCTCATGATTGTCTATTGCTCTTCCTCTCAGTCATTTCTTTTTCCAAGCTGAAAACTCCTACTCTATTTAATCACTCCTCACATAGCACTCACTCCACACCTCTGATCAGCTTTGTCACTATCCATAATGCCTTTTCTGAATCTATTGTAACATGTTTGAGGTGGCTGATTAAAATATTCAATACATGCAGTATTTGAAATTATAGGCAAACCAGGCAGCGGCAGAATAATGTTCCCATTTTCTTCTCTATTTCTTCCCTAATAGTTTCTAATATTTTACTGCCCTTTTTGAGTGTTGCTGAATGTTGAACAGACATTTTCAAAGTATTATTCAAAATGACTCCAAGAAATCTTTCCTAGTATTAATACTGGTGAAAAGCCTATGTTTCTGTCTGTGTAGTTAGGATTTTTTTTTCTGCTCATTCGCGACTGTGTGTGGATCAGTGCTTAATTTCACTGCTACTGCACTGCACAGTCCCTCAGTATTGTAAGATTCTTCTGTAACTCTTTGGTCAGTTTTAGTTCTGAGGTTCCTGGGAAACTCTGTGCCATCAGCAAACTTTCTCAGCCTCACCATTCACTTCCTGTTCCCCATTACTTATAATATGTGGAAGCACACAGGTCTGTGCACGGTTCCCTGCAGAGCTGGTAACCTTTCTCTAACAGGAAAACTCCACTTTATTTTAACTCTTTATTCCCTGTCTTTTAACCAATTATTAAGTCATCAGAGGACTTTAAGTCTTATTCCACATTGACTTAATGTCTTTAAAAGCTTTCGGTGAAGGATCTTGCCAAAGCTTTTTCTTTCAATCAAAAATTACTTTCTCAGCTGGATCACTCTCGCTATTGTTAACACTTTCACAACAATTTAATGGATTTGTGAGGTATGATTTCCCTTTGCAGAAGCTATCCCAATATATCATATTTATTTACACCTCTACTGCCCATGTTCCTTATTATTGATTGTACCAATTTTGACCCTAACGACATCAGACTTATGAAGCTGTAGTTCTCTGAAGCTTCCCCTGGGAAACTTTAAAAATCCATCAGTTGTCATTTTTCATTGCCTGATATGAGGAATGAGTTACCTATAATTTTAGAAACTTCCTTTAGACCTGTGACTTTATGAAACTTGACAGAGTTTATCCTGTTTTCTATTTTCCTCAATTTCTTCTGCTTGAAGAATATACATATATTTTCCTAGCTTCCAAATTTATCTTATACTTTACTGTTTAAGCCAAACCATCTTTCTTGTATTTTTTAAAGACTTTTTTAATAGGCGATTCACATATTTTCTAAAGCTAGTGCCATAAGACTTGAAATATTTTGCCATTTTAGCTGCTCATTTAAATCTTTTTTTCAGTGTAATCCTTGTCTTTAGTTGCATCCCATGTTGCAACTGGAAAGAACCCACAGCCTATTATTTTCTGAAGTCTTATGATCTGTAAACAACTCTCATGATTGTGCAGAGGGTTTGATTACAGGGTTCCAGCTAATGGAATAATGAAATTGCTCTGTCTGTGTATCAGTAGCCTCCTAATGACCTATGAGCTTGCTGCCAGTTTCAAATAAATTTGATAGAAGGGTAGATCTGAAATATTATTGCATTTCTGAAGTTTCATGGAAATTGTCTGGGTACTGGAGAGAGACCTCAGCTGAATGATTGCACTAAGCTGAAAGTCAAAAAAGGTAAAACTCGGGCATTATTCTGTTTGTCAGCAGATGGGTATATAGTCAGAACCAGAGCAAGTGCTGTCTCTTGTCTAACAGTAAGTGTCATAGGGGACATAAGAGAACCTAAGATTCTGGTGCTGGGAGAAGTCTTGAGAGAAGGAAGACACAGGCACATTTAAAACCTGGTTTCATTAGTTCTCCAGCTTGCAAAGTCAATTTTTTAGAGGTTTGAGTTGACAACATGATTAAGATGTGGGTCTAAATTACAGCTCTCTCCAAGAATATTCTTTAAAGAGGGAAGACTAAAACTCCACTTGCTGTGATTCCCTACACTACTTCATCGGGTGAGGCAGCTAGCTCTTCACCCACTGCACTAAAACAGCCTTAGAAACCTAGTTCAAAGGTATCCAGTCTTTTGAACTCTGCACCACTGCACCGTGAGGAAGTGCATGAGAAACAGCATCTGTCTGTATGGTCACCTCTGTATACCCCCATGATTCGCTTCTCCAGTCTCTGGCCTCTTCCAGCTCATGGGTGCTGAGACAGGCAAGGAAGACATGAGCTGAGCCTGATAGCAAAATATTGCAGTGCGGAGGGGGATTAGACTTCCATGCAGCAGTCAGGTATCTGCTGGGAGACACCCCTTTGTTTCGGCGTGCCCCCATGCTGCAGTGAGGGTGCTTGGCTGTGAGAGTCAGTATCAACCAGGCAAGCTCATCTAGCTCAAATGTCTGCTCTGAACTGTAGTTCTTCTCTTCGCTCACTTACATGCTGCTTAATCCCATGCAGGATCACCCTGCTAATTTGGAATAATTAAAAAAAAAATCAACAGAACCAAGCAACTTGATAATATGTGCTAAGGAGAGCTGGCACGATATGCTTGTCTGTAGCACTTAAAAATGAAACGCTCCATCAGCAGGCTTCCTCAGTGCCATTCAAGGTGATGTAAACATGTACCAAAAATCTGAATAAAGTCATATTTCTAACAGTGCAGGCAAAAATTCTGACCTAGTTTAATCAGTCACTGTGCTTTTCTGGTTGTTCTGATTTGTTGTTCATTTACGTTGGGCAGCTGGACAATAGGATTTTGCATGGGCCACAAACAATGAAATAAAACAGCAAGATGTACTGTATTTTACTGAAACATAATATAAAGGGCAGCAGGGGACTAGTCAAAGCCCAATATTCTGAGACTGTAATTTTTTATCACTAGTTTATTTCCTAAACCAAAATGTTTTTGAGTATAAATATTGGATGAAAGCAAAGCTGTACCACATTTGCTGTCATGGAGGCAAGACCTAAACCTACTTTTTATTAGAATTAAATTAATATGGCATAAGTAGTTTTATGGTTTTAACATTTCATTATTATTTATGTTCTAACTGTTCTGCATAAATAGAACTGTTCCTTGCTTCTTTTTGTTTTTACTACTACTAATAAGTAATGGGCATAATAATTCAGGGACTGTTTGCATTTCCAGGCACTTTTGTTCTGTCATGCTTACCTACTCAAGGAGACATAGCAACAGCCAGATCACAAGAAGCTTTAACACAAAATATAGCAGCCACTTTTCAACCAGCTAGGTATCTGGGAGTGGATGGAGCCTAAAACAAATACTTACAATTAGGATTATCGATGAAAGGATTTTCCAATAAAGAGAAGATCGAGAAAATAGATATGTGCAGAAACCTACAAGGATTGCTTTTCAGTTTTACTCAGTTCATTACAGCAGTTACATTATAGGTATATTAACAGACATATTTCCCTAATTACTAATTGATTTCCCAGGCTACTCAGAAATGTGCAGAAAAATAACCCTACTTGTGACGGACGTGAAGGTGACTTTTAGCAGTGACAACTTGTTGCATTTTATTTGACAATAAAAGGACCTTTTAAGAAGTACAGAAGAATATCATCAGTCCCAGAGCCAAGAATCTCAAACAATCATCAGAAAACTCATGAAGCTGGATTGTGCTTCCAGGGTCTCATAATAAAGGAACAAGAGTAGATTTCCTCTGCTAACATGTCAGAGGATGTGGTGTAGGACCAGCATTTGTACATTTTAGGGTATATTTAGCAGTACAGCTTGGAATATATAGCAAGAAATAAGTGACTTTCTCAAACTCGTAGAAGTTTTAACTTGAACTCCCCTGGAGCCAGGAATTTATTTACCCAGTACACATTTTACTGCTGACGGATTTATGTAAAGCAGGCTACATTAGCCTCTTTCTAGTTAACCCTTAAAAGTTAGTCAATGTGGCCTTTTCACAAACACCAACTTTAGAGGGACAACCTTCCCGGGCTTTTCCTGTTGCCAGTGCCTCCTACGAACACTTCAGAGCCTTACAACATTTAAAACTCCCTACCCTGACTCAGTCTTTAAAGTCATCTTCTCCTCACTGACTCTTTGGGGAAACTAAACAGACTGTGCTTCCTTAGCTAAAGGCAGCTTTCCTGAAAACCTCTCCAAACCTTTGACCAGTGACTGCTTAATGCAGAGTGATACCTTTCCACTTATCCATGACATAGTACCACTTCAGAAGTTTTTCATACAGTGTCCTCCAACACAAATCATCTTGCATTCATGGGCCCCTAATATCTCTTGCCAACTAAATTATGTAAATTACATTAGCAGATTATGTGATGCCACTATTTGTATGTACTACCTTCAAATTTTCCTCTATTCCTGTAGAAGAATAGTCTTCCTTTCTTACCTGTGTGGTTTGCAGATCACAAACAGGAGGGAGTGAGGTACGTTTTTAGCAATTATTAGACATATTGAGTATAATGGGTTACATCTTTATCACTGCCATTTTTGGTCCCCTTCATTCCACTAATACCACAAAAAGCAATTGAACCATGTCTAGTGACTTCAAAGTGCTTTGCATACAGTTTATAGAGGCATATAGTTTATATAGGTTTATAGCGCTTATTAGGAAACCTAAGGATCAAATTCAGCTCTTGACTAAACAAGCATAAGCTCCTTGACTTTGACTTCTTACATGGGATGAATTTGAAGCTGTCAGAGTCTGCTTCTGTTTTCACTTACATCAGTGTAGGAAACATCACCACGGAAGCCAGTAGAATTGTTACACAGGCATAAATTTACTAAAAGTTAGAAGAAAATTAGGCCCTAAGTCTCCTTTGCCTGAGTCATGTTTTAGTCATTGATCATTTTATCCTCAATTTGGGATAAGCCTCAATGAAATTTTGCACAGCCCTATCATGTTTGCAATCTAAAAAGAGGTTAAGGAAATAGCCACACTGGGAGGAGTGACAATATGCAAATGCCTTTGCAAAGCACATTCATCCTCAGCAGAGTTGTAACATGTCCCATGGTTCTCATTAACGGTTCTTTGCTAAATCTTTTTGTTTTTCCTGTCTTACTGGCAAATGTTTACTATTCCCAGATACTTACTGTATTTAGCATCAAACTGTAGCTGGAATCACAGACAGCTGCTGAAAATGTTGGTGAGCAAGGAAAAAGCTGCAAACAAACAAAAGCTGAAGGTGGGAGCTGGGCAGGAATAACCACACCCAGGTTCACACCAGGTGAAAGGCCAGGGAATGGGGATATGCCTTCCTCCATGACACTGCTCTCTCACAGTCTGCACGGTCCCCCTTTAAAAAATGAAACATTCTCTGCAGTTCTCCAAAACTGATCATAACTTAAAACATGCATCCTCCCACAGCATTCAGAAAATGAGCGCTGCTATTATTAATTATATATATTGACACAGAAACTCCCCCTCCTTCCCAAAGCATCCCAACCTCAGAGTGTATGAAGTGCTACTGCTGGGTTTGCCATGGCTGCTGGGGCCACTTGAAGTGAAATGTATGCTTCTTTAGGACAAGCAGGGGTCTCGCAGAATCCAGACATCCCTCTCTCTCCTGTACCACTGTGCCTGAGATAGCATTTCATTTTCTCAGTAGAGGAAAATCCTGTGGCACTTCGGAAACCATGATGTGAAATGATGACGTCTGATGGTGATTGCTGCCAATCTGCTTATTCAATTCTCAGCTTTTGCGAATTGGTCACTGAAGAGTCAAAGTCTGGCACAGAAGCCCTGACATGATTTTGTTAGTATAATACAAGAACAGAGTATGTATGCCTGGGAAGTTTGGGCTATACCACTGTAAGTCTGCATGTAAAATTAAAAAAAAAAATAGTGGGGGAAGTCCTATGTTAAATTTTGTGTTGGAGATTCAAATCACCGTTCAGCAAGATCTAAAAAGCGGGAATGACTGCTCCTAACCTCTGAGGGAGTCTTTAAATTAACTTCAACAGATTCTGGATCAAGAGATACATATCAGTTTGAAAATGCAAATGCTGGGCTGGTATATAACCTATTAAAATACTCCTGGCTCAGTTACTCATCTCTCTGTTGCAAATTAATTGACTTTGCCTTATCCCGTTCCCAAAAGGGAAAGTTTTTGTCTGTTTGTACTGTAAAGTTATTGATCTGCGTGGTGGCTGTGTCTGAGTCCTTGGAGACATTTTGAAGGAGGCAGGGGAATCAAGCACTGTAACATGAGTTACTGCAAGTTCACATTGGGTCAAATTTTGCTCACAGTCTGTTGAGGCCTGAACAGTCTGCGAAACTCAGAGGTATAGAGACATTTGGATGGTAAATAAGAAAGGTCTCGCTACGAGGGTGGGTTTTTGCAAGTGCAGCAGATCTAATTTTAAGGTCAGAACCCCCAGGTGTCCTTCCTCCTTGCAACGGACACAAATGTGGTTTGGAGAGAAAATATGTTGGCTGGCTCAGTGTGAAATAAACTGCCACACACTGATGTGGGTTTCCTTTATGTGGAGCCTGTGGAACCAGTTACAGCTCAGAGTAAATACAGCCACTTCTCGGCAAATTGTTTATGCTCCTTTTCTAGTGGTTCTCCTGCTAGTAGAGATTGTTCGGCAACTAAATAGCAGACTTAAACCATCCGGTCTGAAGGAGCAGAGTTACACTGAGGACAAATTTGGCCCCATGTGTCCATGTTGGAGCTATTGGATCTTTTGGATGTTTTATTTCTCAGTTTTTCTGTTGGCTTTTGTCTCTTCCACTTGATAAACCTCTCTTCTTCCATCTGGATTTCCACCTCCTGTGTCTAAATCTCATCTGCCTAACTTTTCTAAACTTTAGGAAATAAAGACGAAATGTGTATAAGCCAGAAATGGCCCCACTGAAGGAAGCAGAAAAACTGAGGCTGATTGAATGCATTCAGACTTTTACTTCCAGTGTTTCAGGTTGAGCACTCAGGGACTCTGGCATCCAGAAAATACTGCTAGCATTGAAAAAATTTTGCTTTTCTGACTACCTGATTTTCTTCCTGGTCCAAGCCTATTTGCAGAAGAGTACAGACTGTTTTTCCCCAGTGCCATAATCGTTTCCCCTGCAAAACATGATAAGCAATATTCAGTATTATTATGTAACTCGTATATGATATTTTTGCCTAAAGATCTCAAAGTATGTGGCCCACGTAGCTGAATAGTTTCATTCCAATTCTAGGGGAGACAGACACTCGGTGCTATACATTTCATGCTCCATGCCACATCCACTGAACTATGGTGGAAGACCAAACTGCGAACCCACCATTCCAAATGAAACTGCATGTACACGCATAACTGTAGATGAGAAGGATGTAAGCAGGTATTTGCCTGGTTTATTTAAATGCCTCTTTGCCAGGCACTGGCAAAGTCACTCTATTACCCATCTTATGACTTGCATACTGACTCATTTTAAAATTTACTATATGCAAGTACTCAAGCATGTAAGCTTAAAAATCTCTTTCTGGAAGGGTCATGTGAATAGGAGTCAAGTACTTGAATGCAGAAAATGAAGACAAAAGAGGCATAAGCGAATATTTATGGAAATTGATTGTGATATGTGCCCCATTCTGTTGGACTAATCAGCACAAGATTGACTTTGTTAATGTAAGGCAGCTTGTCCGGGTCCCTGTGTGGAGGCATTAACAGTGGGTTGCAGAGAGGCCACTCGCCTTTCAGCTCCAGAGGAAGGACCAGGAACAATTGCTCTGAGGAGAGCAATTGCCGCCCTTTGTGCATTCCTGTGACTGCACATTGCTACCCAGGTCTAGGTGAGAGCCCCAGGGATGGGATAGGCTCACACCCTCTGTTTAATACAATAGCTTCTTTTAAAACAAGATCATATATTTATTTCCTCATCATATGACTGGGGAAAAAAAAAGATAAAGCAGACAAGAATACTCTCATTTATTAGGCTTAGGGAGCTCTGATGTTCAAGCTTGGTTCTTGTGGGAACTGAAGATAAGAGAAAAAGCTCCCCACTGCCAGATATAACCTCTGCAGCAGGATCTTTAGAAAAAAAAAGAAGTACATCTGAAAATGTTTTCCTTTGTACTGTTGGGTTTTTTAATGTTCCTAGGGACCAGCTACATGGAGCTGGGAATTATATGATAAACTTTGGATTTATGCCGTCAGTTCCTATGCCTCTTATTTTTATACGTGCTTAGATTCTGATCTCAGTGCATTGCTACTTTTCATAGAACGTTTTAAAAATCCACTTATACACACATGGGTTTGATATGTGTCATACCCTAAGGACCACAATCTGGCCCAGAGATTAAATATTAACAATTAAAAAGAAGGAAGAAATGAATAAAATTATTACCACTTTTTATTTTTTCTCTTGGCCAACTTTATATACTGGCTAAATAGTACTCTTCCAAAGTATGCCAGGTATCTATTTGTGCCCAAATTGTCTTGAAAAAGTGTGGTCTGGTGTTCCCCAGATTACCCATCAAAATGTGACCTAAAGCAAAGAGAATGTACTTTGTTTGAGTCTTAAAGATTCTTAAAGAATGAGGAGACATCTCTTCTTCTTTAAGAAACGGGTGTGTTGCAGTCAAGCCAGGCACAAAAAACCAAAGAGAAACTGCTATCACTTTTGTTGTATTAACAGACTAAGTACAATAGTATTTAACACAAATATTTTATAAACACATCACTACCGCAGTACATTGGGCTGTGAGGAGCCTGCACAGGAATTTACATTTCATTATACGAAAAAAAGGTCATAATTTGTATTAGATTATGCACAACCTGTTGGAAGGCATCTGTTAACTAAGTACTAGGAAAGATTGCTGGAAGTTACTCTACTGTGTTCTCGCTCCTGGCTCTGACCATTATTCTAACAGACATTTCTATACTATGGTGAGTAAGCATAGTACAGGTACTGCAAAAGACTGGCAGAACGTAGCCAAAAGTATGTACAAATGCAATGAGCAAAACAAGGTGTTTTAAGATAAGTGAATTCCCTATAGACCGCTGGTGAGCCCCGGTGGGAGGCCTGGTTTGTACTCTTCTCTTGGTGGTCTGTGTTTTTAAATGTATGTGAAGCAGTCATCTTCTCCAAGTATTTTGAGGTGTACCTTTTGGTCCATGAAATATATGCTAAATACAGATACCTTCTTGTTCAGAGTTAACCAAACATATGTACCAGGAGCTGCTTTTTTTTGACTGCCTAAAGCCACAGTGTAAGAGATTTCAGTTAAATACAGGAAAAGTCTTTCCTAATTAATTCTGAAATATTTTGGACAACAAATAAATTTGGGAATTTTTATTTTTTAGAGCTCATATCATAAACAAAACGATGATGCCTACACTGCTGCCCCAGGAAAAATATATTTCACTCTCATGGGCCTTCACTGAATAAAGAGATTTTGAACTGAGCTCCTTAAAATATCAATGCTCTGTATTACTCCCCAGATACAGATATAAATCTTTATAATAGTGCACTTTACAAGCAGCACTCCTGAGTCTTTTTTGATTGGTAATCACAGTGTTTCCTTATTAATACAGTAAAAAATGTAAAAGACATAAACATTTTGCAATCTATCTGTTCTTTCTGTATGGATATACATCAGCTTCTACTTTAAGCAGTCCTAATGTTTCACCCATCATATTTTTTATGGGTTTATATGGGAAGGAAACTGTACCAGAAAACTGAATTCAATGACAGCTGTTCTGTGAATAAATCCAGTTATCTTTGGTATTCTGGATATAATAAAAATGTACAAAAGTTAAATTTCTGCATCATCACAGAGTTATGCTGACTGTTTTTAATGTCAGTAAGGAAACAGAGTTCCAACCAACAGCTTTTTTTTTTCTTCCTCCAAATACTGCCTGATTTCAGGCTATGTTTTCATTAAAATAGCTTGTTTAAAACTCTAAGAGATACTGCATGCTTACTACTCCTGCCACTAAAATATCTGACCAAAATGTAGAAATATGCAGGGGTAAAAGCTAATCTACAGTTTGGATAAAACATAAAAGTCCAGATACTCCTGGTATTTTCAAGTATCATAATTTTCCCATGCCCTTGTGCCATGGCTTTGCTGAAACCTATGGAGAACCAGCTGTAGGATGGAGTATTTCTCTTACCCCCCAGTTGTAGAGGCAATTTGTCTTTCTCTCACCCTGATTAATGTTATATTTGTGTTTGGTGGGTATCTGAGTAAATATGTAGTCTGCTATAGTTTGGCATGACTTCTGGCAGACCCACGTCCTTCCCACTAACAACTTGTTTTTCTGAAAGAATTCAGTCACGTTTGGCAAACCCTCATTCTTTACCTTCTTTTTGCATGTCTGGACAACACATTTAGGAAATCCGGTCTTTTCTTTTGGAATGGCAGAGCAACAGGGATTTTCTGTGGAAGGTGCAGAGGGATTAAGAGGTCTTTCTTACACTGACAGTTGCATGCTGAGGTAAATATTCTGCAACTCCAAGAATTGGGTATCTTTAGAGTAAAGCACAATTTTGACAGTGTCGGGTGATGGTATGATTCCCACTTCAGAACATTGTTTTGGCTTTATTGCTATTTGCCTTTTGCCAGCTGTCATTACCTGTTAGTCACCTACAATGAAGACAAATGGAAAGTAAGTCTGTTTCTTAGACTCTAGGCAAAGTTAACGCAAAGCCTGAATTTGCCATTGCTATTTGGTACTGTCAGTAAGACACTTGGCTAATGCTGATGGAGTCTGAGCATCTCTGGAACAAGTCATGCTCTGCTCTACAAGTACCATGCAGATGCTAAACCCCCCATATTCCACAATGTATTTCTGAAGTAGGGTGTACTAACCCTCTGGAACATGAGTAGCAAATACTTATAGTACATAACCAAATCTTATAGTACACTATATGGCTTTAGGAGCACCTTCTCCAGATTTTCATAGGCTATCCCCTGGTTACCCCAACAAGAATCTTTTGAGGCAAATACATGAGTCTATATAAAATCTTTGAGGGGATGAATGGTGAAATCAATAGCAAAGATAAATTCTGTAGTCCTGTATTTTTAGACTTCCATTAAATTATAGATAGTCTACAAAGATTGTGTTTATAGCTTAGTTGTATAATTTCTAGGGTAAACCTGGGAGCTTACTTGCTACTTAGTCTTAGGGATAATGATAAATAGTTAATAGGAATTTTGACCCCATCTCATAGGACATTTCATAAGAATGCCACGGAAACATGGTTTGGTGGAAGAATCTATGCAGCAGTACAACAGCTGGCCGGAGAACTGCATGCAGGTCACTGAGAGAAGGACTTCCTGTCAAAATGCAAAGTTATGTTGATTAGGATTTTGCAGGGATCTTGGCTACCTTTTTGGTCTAGCTCAATGTGATATGTTATGAACCTTAAGGGAAATGTATGCTTGAAATATTTTCAGGTGATATGAAGCTCGAAGGACTGCAAGAGTGCTGAAAGGCAGGGTTAGGATTCAAAAATATTTTGACAAATTGGGAATATGACCTGGAAAAAATGGATGAAAAACCAAGTGCTACAAGAATGAAGGTATATCAGGTGACCAAACGAAGGACAGGAAAACTGCTTAGGGTCAGTTTTTCAGAATTAGTTTTGGGGTTAGTGTGTGTTACAAACTGGACATAAATCATGTTGTTGTGGGAGAGACAAGCTTCATGATGGGATTTATAAACAGGAAGACAGTCTGACATGCAGAAGTAATCCTTGTACTCTGGTCAGGAGTGGTAAAACCTAGCTGAATTGCTAGGTCCATTTTTTGTGTCTTCCAAACCAGAGCTAGATCATACAGAAGCAGTTCAGAAAGGGGAGGTGAAAATGATGAAAGTTCTGGAAAATGTCGTCTATGAAGCACTGAAATGTCATTTGTAGAGTTTGGTGATGATACATAGCTGGAGAGAAAGCTAAGGCACACCTAAGTGGAGGGTTTTCTGGTTCTGAGTAGGAAATGCATGCCTGCAGTACTGTTCGCAGTTTAGAGCAGTCTCGTGCAGAAGGTCTTCCTAGTCAGCTGTGTATCGGCCATGCAGTCCACAGAGGATAGTAAATTCATAATCCTAAAGCTTCCTGAATGTGACAGATAGATGTCCTGATTAATAGACATAAACCTTATACTTTCTTGTGTATCATTGTTATTAAGGAATATTTACAGAGTTCCTTAGGTGGCTCTGGCACTCTATAGATATATATTAAGACATTTCCTCTGGCTCTATTTCTCTGTGACATAATCAACAAAGCCAAAGATTACATTGGCGTTTTTAAGAACTATGATGTCTGCTTAGCCAAAGTAATGCTTGTTCCAATACTGAGTGCCTCAGCATGGTGACAGCCCAGAAAGGACTCTTGGTGAAGTGTGTCTGGGGAGTAATGTGAGCAGCGGAAAGGGGCTGTGCTGGAGACTAGCAATGGCAAAACATGCCTTTAATGGTTCCTTCATTACCACACCAGAGTGTGATAGTTAGGATTTATCACAGATTTCTTTCTGTTTCAGCTATTCCTGTTATATTCCATTTTCTAAACATCATACTGTTCCTGCTGCTCTTCTCTTCAGTCTCTTCAATTTTTCTGCATCTTTTGTAAAGTATGACACTGAGAGCTGACACAGAAGTACCGCCGAGCTTGCTAGCAATGAGGAGACTGAGACAATTTCTTCCCATGTCTTACACAGGATGTTCTGGTTAACACATGTCAGAATAAGATGTGACATTTTATTTTTTTTTTGTAACAGCATTACACCATTGGCTGAGAGTTAGTTGCTTTGCCATCTTCCATGACACCAGACCCTTGTCTATGCCACTAGCTCCTGACAAATCAGGCACAACTGTAGTGGTGCCTTTTTTTTTTTTTTTTCCTCTTCTCTACAAATCCAGTACTTTCTACCTGTCTGTACTGGATTTTGGTTTGTTGACTTAGAAGCCATGTTAATATAGCTAGGGAAGGATCTCACAGGTCATACCAGAATAAGCAAAGCATTGGTATATCATAAATATTATGTGTTACCAGCTAATCATCTGGTAGTAGCACCATCTTCTGATGGTGGACACAACTCATTCATGTGACAATGGGTCATGACAAGGAGTGAAGTCCTTCTCTGTGCTTTGCTGGATTTTCCCCTGAATTATCTCAGTACTGTAGCAGCTATGACACCAGAGACAGGGCTGTCTCAGGAACTAGAGTGATTGTGAAAGCTGGTGTTAGTGTGTATCATGACAGATAGTGGTGAACCCAGTCAGAACTAAAGACCAGAATGGGCCCCTGTACCTGTTACTTTGCATGAAAAAAGGAACAAATCCCAGGGCTTTCTTCCAAAAGACTGGGAGCATTGCAATCCCAGATAAAGGCAGAAATATTCCACTGTTCAGTCACATTTAGTCTAGGTTTCCATAAATCCCTGATCATGGGTATCTTTACAAATTGCACTGTATGGAGAACTAAGCTGTCCTTGAATATTAATAACCCAGACTACCCAGACCGATTCTGTATTAAGGTCATGTCACTCATTGCCTGCCTGGTCATGTCAGGGCAATTCCAACAGTCTTGAAAGCACCACACAATTTAAAGCCCTGGATGCTAATTAAAACTTTTGGTTCCATTAATGCACATGTTTGGGAATGACTCAGAGTTGTGTAAAATGCTGGGCTTTTGTCTATAACAGGAATATCAGTGGAAACTCGTAGGTGCCAAAGGCTTTGCATGTTCTGCCCCCAGCTTTGGAACATGGTGCCAGCTGAGACTCAGAATGTTAATTCCATAAATGCCTTCAAGTCAAGACTACAGGCATGTTTGTTTAATCTGGCTTTTCCCAAACAATAGCTCTGTCTCTGGGTGCATTTTCTGAAGTGCTCTGAGATTTTTTTGTGTGGTGGGGTTTTTTTGGTTTTGTTTTTTTTTTTTTTTTAACATGAAGGGCACCACATACGTAAATGTGCGATGTATTTTTAATGTGCAGAGATACATTTGTCTTCATCACCCTATGCAAAAAAGGAAACTTGCATTCATTTGATTCCAAGAACTCAAAAGAATTTTTATACTAGCAATGAAGTTAAAAAAAATCAGCCTCTTCTAAACTTGTATATTACATAAATAATGAACATTAATGCAGTTTCAAAAATGGTAGCAATCATTTCTCAAATGTATTGTTATTTTAATACCCACAAGAGATTACTTTGATTTTCTGAATAATATCTAGGTTTACAGAGGGAACTGCACAGCCTATGTGAGTAATATGAGACCTAATTATGTTATACCCTGAAATCAATAAGTACGTGCTTTTAAAAGTGAGTTATTGATGCCACTTGAATGAAATCACCTTACCTAGACTCTTGGTGCAAACTTGGACCCACCAAGTTTGGTTGGAGGAAAAACCAAACCCTTCCAAGCAAGCCTGATATTTTGTTGTTGTTTATCTCACTTTCACCTTCACCTTCAACCCTCCCCCTTCTCTCCTGCTTGCCTTCACCTGGCTGCCTTTGCTCATTTGCAAATCTCAATTGAACACTTTTTTTTTTTTTTTAATTTGCAAGAAGAAATGCAAATTGCTAAAATGCAAATTCTGGTAGTGACAAGAAGCTATATTCGAAAAAATGATATAGGACTTTGATATAGAACCAATTGTGTCTGTGGGAATGACAAATGATACTCGTGTAGTTAAAATGTTGTATTTATTTCACCACAACTCTCCATGTGGACACTTATACTCTGAAGTAAACACTTTTTTTTCCAGTTTAGGTAAACTGCTTTCAAAGCAGCAGAAGCTAAAATGGATAAAGCCACTCATTTTACTCACATACACACAAACACCTTCACATCCTTATGGAGGAAAAAGGGGGTTATATTGTCCAACTGCAGTGGTTTAAATTCCCACATTACTGTATGTTGTTATAATTTCTGGTATAGGCAAGCTCTTACATTCTGTATGGCTTCCATATGCACAAACCCTTGGTTACTGAAGATGGATGAAAGCCATATTGTTTTTTAATGCACGTGTTGAGAAAAAGAGCTATCGCTAACCTGTGAACTGATTATACCTTGTACAGTTAAATGGATATTGTTAAAGCATAACTATAGTTGCATAAAGCTATGCCTATAGCAGAAACATTTGCTAGGATACAAAGAGCAATTCAAAGCATGAAATCTTTTTTTTTAAAGAAATTTCTATTATTGGCAAAAGTATAGATTATAAAGATATTTATTCTGGAAAAGAAATGTTTTTGCTGATGCAGCTTATTTTATGAAAGAAGATGGCAAAAGCTGTGCCAGAAGTATCCTTTTGCTGGTACAGTGGCAGCCACAGCAGGAAGGGTTGCTGATAGAGCTCCACTGACAAACACTTTCTAGCCTAGACCAGGCCTCAGGGTCCATTTCAAAAGGTATTATGTAAATGGAGTGTTAAAACCTTCGTGACAGCAGAGAAACAAAGACCCTTCCTTGAGGGGGAAGGAATATGCAAAACTGGCTGGGGACAGTCCAACAGTTTGGGGCCGTTGTCCTCCTCTGTGAGGATCTGGATGAAAGAGCAAGCAGGCAAAATTGGTTATAGTAAGCCGCAGCAGGGCCACAAACCCTTCTGAGTTGAGGTAGTGGGCAAAGTCCAGGGGGATCTGGGAGATTTAGGAGCATGGATGGCTCATGTCACTGAGTTCAAGAGCCATTTCACACCCCCGGTTGGTTTTGCTGGGACTTTAGCACGAAGTGGAAAGGCTGAGGTCATGGGGAGAGCCAAAGTGTTGGGGGAGAGGTGCAAAGTCCATGTGTGGGCGCTCCCTGCTCTCCTGCACGGAGGGAGGACAAGCAAACACACACAGACACACACAAGGCCCAAGTGTCAGAGGTAGCTTTCACAAAGCACCCAGCTATTTCATGGTCCCTTTCCCATGGTTCTGGATCTGCAGCCCCAGAGAGGTCACAGGCAAAGATCTGCTGAGAAGCAGTTTATCTTCAGTCATTGATATGTTTACAGAGCTATGGTCAAAATATTGAAGCAATTTCCCAAAATTATTAGCAAAGCTGTGGGTGATCTTTGGTAGCGCAGTCAATAGTCTTTGCTTTTCTTATTCTCCCTCCTGTCCCCATACACCCCTAAACGCTGGCTGAATCACGAATTAAAGGCTTTGCTGGTGTCAGCATGCAGTACAGCCTGAATCCAACAGAAGTGCTCTTGATCTATCAACAACATGAAAGAATTATTATACCCTAGTGGCAGCAAGAAGGGGAAAAAACAAATAAAATGTTATTATAATATTTCCTGTGAAGGAAGTGGGGATAATATTTTGGCTGGTAGCTGACCAGCTGCTTTCATTTAATATTTTTCTAATTTTAGTCAGTGTTGGTCAAACAAACAAAGCTTTTAAGGGATTTCCTTCAGTGTTAACAGACTGTCATGTAGTTAGTTGAACGAAAGCTTTGCAGTGTGAGGTATGATCAAGAAATATGCCCTTTTTAAAAATAGTGCTGCATTGGTACAATCAGGTGTTCTTGAGGGGCCCAGATTTTCCAAACCTGGGGTCTAGATTGGGCTTTTCATTGGCTATATTCAGCTGCAATTGCACACATCTTGGTGACTGGATTTGGATGGGGCAGACCTGCTCATGGTGGTACAAATTAGCATGGAAAATGGAGAAATTCGGTATTATGGCTCTGCTGAAGCCAGGGTGCTGGCCTGGGTAACTCAGCCCCTGGAAACAGCGGCTGTAGCTGGAGGTGTGAATGTGCTGCCTTGCACCTGTGAAAAGGGAGTCTGGGACTCAACCCTTCTAAAATTATTCCTGGGCACAGAATGGACTATTAAAGTGGAGTTTTGAAAGAACTCTTTTTCAGGCAAAAAATAAAATTTGCTGGCTGGCTGGTAGCAGAGAGTCATAGACAGTCTGCCACTGTGTACTCAGTGCCCAATGTGCTGGTTATTCTAAGTTGAGCTGCTAAATTGCTTAGTGTTAATAATTTGTTGTTTGTTGCAGTGGTAGAGCTGCCTGCCTACTTGTGTTATTGTTGCCGCTTAACCATTCCCTTCCCGAGGGGTGCTGTCCTCCATCCTCGCCTTGACCCTCCTTTTGCTGCCAGGTTGCAAGACTTTTGTGTCTCATGTCTTTTGCTTTGCAAGAGTTTTTCAGGACATGTCGAACCCTTGCATGAGTCAGAGAGCTGGCTTCTGCCTGAGATCCCTAAAATCCATAACATTGGGATTCAGAGCCACACGCTCCTCTAACATTCATAACCAAAATGTCATGGCAATGTGGCTCCTGCATTCAGTAGAATTATGGTTCACTACAGATGTTTATGAGTGTATGGGCGCAGTTAGGAAGTTTGCTGCCCAGTCTCCATTCTGCACGGAGGGATTTGAAGAAAAACGCAGGCACCAGAGCCATTTTAGAATCTGTAAAATCTGTTTTGGGGTATTCAGGACTCCTGACTAAATTCACCCTAATGTTAACAAATTGTGTAATGCCATCAATGTTATGTGTTAAAGGGAGAGGGAACAGCTAGAAACATATGCCATCTTGTCTCTGTTTCATACAGTACTATTACGATCAGAAAAGCAACTCTATGTCATCTTAGTTTTCTGATATTTATGCTCCATCAGTATGTTCATAACACACTGGTTCAGTTGAGAATTTAAGTGACATTTTCATTTTGCTTAATAGTTGGTAATGGAAACACAGTCTGGTGTCTCAAAATCAAACTGTAAAAGCCCTAAGTCTTTGCTGGAGACTTCAATGGTGAAACTACAGCTTTCTGAAACCTCTGAGACAACTGCTATGCTTGAAAATAGTGTAAAGGAAAAAAAATAAATACAGGCTGGTGAATTGCCAGAAGCAAGGACCAGGAAGAAGAATAGCTTTCTGTTCACAAATGTCCATGTTAGAATGACAGAGTGCATATACCCAAAGGAGGCCAGGCTAGGTAATCTTAATGAAGACATTGTGAGGCTGGCAATGTCCTTATTCCCAACACTTTGTTAAAGTCAAAGGGTTTCTAAAATCTGTAGCCACAGGCAGAATTCGGTTCTGTTGAACTGTGTTTAATACTTAAAAGTTTTATAAGGCAAAGTTGTTCAGCAAAACAACTAAATGACATGAAAAAAAGAGCAGTATTTGGAAGTTACAGCAAATGACAGACTTCAGAATATGTTCCCAATTTTTTGCTCTTCCTTTACTCCTTTGCTAGTATTACAAGCAAAGCTATCTGTAACTACCAGTGGATGCAGAGAAAGAGAACGTAATTGTGCATTAGTGACTACTGCAAAGAAAACATGAAAAAGGGGACATATCATGGGGGACATTTGCCATTATCCCAAACAAGAAGAGCATACATTCCTTCTGGTGGCCAAAACCAGGATTATAGTCACAGTGTCAAGAGTACAGACTACAACATCTTTTTTTGTGAAGTAGTTCTGATGGTGCTTTAATTTGGTGTTCAGTTTCTGAGCACTAGCTCTAGACCCTGCCCCGATGCCACCTAAGTGTGCAGGGTGCGCCATGCTTTTCTACCCACCACCAGCTTTGAACATACTCTGAAAATGGCAGGATTCACCCGTAAATGGCTTGTTCTTAATTTTTCATTGTCAATTAAAGGAACCACACACTTGCCATATTAAAGTTTAAAATTGTGTTTATTGAGACATATGGGTATTTACTATGTGCAAATGTTATGTTTACTTTGAGATGTTTTCGTATGTGCATATTTGTGTTAGCAATAATATTATTATGGTAATTTCTACATAAATGTGTATAGTATGTTTTTTGAGTGCCTCTGGAAGTAATTATTAGTTGTCTTGTCGCTAATCGCTTTGGAAATGTAAAACATTGAATTGTGTGCTTAATGGTTCACATGCTGTTGATTTCACATACCTTTTTTAGGGAAAGTTTGAACAATTTTAAGTTTGACTTGAGGCAACCTAGGCAAAGCTATTTGTAACTTGTCCTGACAAACCACATTTGGTTCAGTTTATTGAGAACATTTATGAAAAGTCATCTGAGAAGAATCATTCTCAAGCTCTTGGAGGAAAATATTTTTGCAGACTTCCAGGAGGGAACATTGCAGTTTCTAGAAGAGGGGACAGAGTCTGGCCTACAAATATATGGAAATGATCAGAAAACAAGAGCAGCTTGGAAACCTTATATTCACAGATGCTTTTATTCTTAGTGTGCCATTCAATTAAGCATTCTCTGAGAAGATATTGCAATGCTTTCTCATTTTTCCTCATTAAAATGCCAGTTCCTGAAATTATACTAGGGCAATCTTCGGCCACCAAAATAATCCACTCATTACTGGCCACGACCTTGGTCTTACTAGATCTGAGGTAGCAAATTTAGCAGAAGATCAGGCACTGTCCCCTGAACTGAATGAGAGTTTTGATTCTCGCTTCAGCCCTGATTTGGTGGGTTTTAATGTAGTCACTGGAATATCACCTGGGCCTAACACCCTGGAAAATTACCTGAAACTCATGAATGCAATGGTAACATGAAGTACCTGAAGGGTACATCTACACCAGTGTCTTAGTTTAGATAAAAAGTGTGGTTTTTGAAAAAAAGTGACCCTGATAATCCCTCCTTGTGGCACATAAGGGAATCTCTATGGTGTACAGGATCATGGTTACATGTCCTCCTCATGGATGTGAGATCATGATCCAAGTGGAAGAAACATGCCCAATCTCTTACCTGCATGCTGGCAAGCGCTGGTTACTAAAAGCAGTTCCTTTGCATGATTTGAGTTAGCCTGTCACTCCTCTGAGATGGCTTTCAGGACTGTGCTGTCACCATAAGTCAAATTATCAGGAAGCCACAAAGAAAAAGACATCATCTTATACAGGTGGATTCCCAGGCTTTTTCCCAAAATCTGTGATACTGTTATAAATTGAGCAGTTATAAACTACGCAATGCTTCACCTATGTGTAATTCTTAGCATCAACTACGATTTCAACTGAGGGGATAGGCGATGGGAAAAAAAGAGGAAAGTCACATTAATTGCTGGTGTCAGTCTTGTTACGCTAGCTGAGTTGCTTTAGGATGAATTGGACTCACTATTGAGAATGAAATTCTGTAATATGTTTGTGTACTTAGAGTAGTGGAATACACTCAAATGCTGTTTTGCAATGACCCACTTCATCAGAGCGTTCTCATCACAATAGCAGCTGATAGGCTTTGTGTCAAATGATTTATAAGGCAAGTACCCTGATTTAATGATAGTGTTTATCATAATTTTTCAGATATTTTTTAGCATCCTAACAAGATAAAAACTTTTTGAAATTAGGAGCATATCAGCTTGAACACTATACCAATGATTTCTCTTCCTCAGGTCTGAGTCAGGTAGGTAAAGCTTGGAATCTTTAAAAAAAAAAGAGGATCCATGTGAAAATGACATCAGAATGGAAGGGAATGAAAAATCTATTTATTACATTACAAAATCTTTTTGTTTTGAACATGATATGGATCTTGTAATGGCAAGTCTTATTTTTCTGTGAATTTAGCAGATGGAAGAAGGATGTATGAAGAACTTCAAGTCAACTGAGAGAATAATTTACATAAAATCTTCACCTCTGAAAACACAAGGATTCCCAGGCAGTAAGTCAAGCATATTTAAAAAACCCACCCCTGGATGGAATGAAGTTGAATTATTTGCAGTTATCAGGGAGGGGGATTTTCTCAGTATGTTATCCTTGCTGCAAAGAAGGGGGTACAGTAAGGTTTATGGGCTTAAACGCATCACGCTTTTATTGTGAACGTGGAGTCTCCTAAGTGGGTGTGTCCTTTAAAGCACACCAGGCTGTGTCACTGCAGTGTGGGGCTATAAAGACAGGCCAGTAAATCCAAATGTTTCAAACTGTTTCAAAATTTATTAGGGCTGAACGCTCCTGAGAACCTCATGTTTTTGTACTTTCACTCTTGCTTAGGTGTTTAATGACTGCCTGGAGACAGATAACCTCAGTGGTTATCTGTTTAGCTCTTAACACCTAATTATCACTTCACCAAAGACTTTGGGCTGTATGACTGAGAATCAGTATGTTTAAAAGACTCCAAACAAAGGAATATTTTTTTTTAAGCAATTAAATGAATTATTCCCCTAATAGGAATCTCCTCTAGTAGATAGGGGAAGAAAACTAAGGAATGGCCCAGGCTTTGTGGGAAAAGGCTGCTTAAATTAGGCAAGGGATAAAAAAACCTGCTTTGATTTTTCCCATTTGTTTTATGCCTTTAGTCATCTAATACAATATAGTAAGGAAGAGTATGGACTAAGTAAGAAGATTCTTCCGTGGCAACAACCAATACTAGGTAAAGAACTAAGCAAGACGCCTTCTTTTATAGCACTTCAAATGTATAGAAAAGTGTAAATACACCTTATATTTTTAGAGTAGGAAGCGGAATGCCTATGCTCTAACTTCTGGTCATTTGTGCCTTTACATTTGGTTCTCTAGTGAGCAGGTCCAAGAAAAGTGACCTGCTCATTGGAAGGAGCTCCTTTAGGGAAGACTCTGGCAAATATCTTGCTCTTAAACCTGATCTTGCAGGATCACATCCTCTTCTTCCTGTCCCCTCAACCTGCCTCCTCTTAGCCCATTTCAAAAGTCTCTGCAAAACTTCCAGTGGACAAAAAAAATTGGTTGCTTTCATTTGTCTTGCAGTTCCTGACTGCTTACAGCATTCACATAAAGCCCTCTGTGGCTCTAAAGCCATTGCTGGTGCTGAAGATGAAGGAGAAAAGAAAGGAAAAGTGAAGGAAACAGGACAATCATTGGGGGAGAAGCCCTGATTAAACCTGGTGGCTGGTGAGCACGATGGGGTTGAGTCCACCTTTCAGAAGTCACAGTGGCTATCCAGTGACGTTTGGCTCTTACAAAGATAGGAATATTTTTGTGTCCATTACCCTCTCCTTGTGTGTTCATCTAGACTTGTGAATGTAGCCTTCTACATCTTCTACTGGATGCCAGATGCCCACAAAAGCTGCTCTATCACTCCCCTCCTCAGCTGACAGGGGAGAGAATATATAATGAAAAGCTCATGGGTGGAGATAAGGACAGGGAGCTCACTCAGCAATTACTGTCACAGGCAAAACAGACTTGACTTGGGGAAATTAGTTTAATTTATTACCAATCAAATCAGAGTAGGATAATGAGAAATAAAACCCAAATCTTAAAACACCTTTCCCCCACCCCTCCCTTCTTTTCAGGCTTAACTTCATTCATGAATTCTCTACCTCCTCCCTGCAGCGGCACAGGGGGACGGGGAATGGGGGTTGTGGTCAGTTCATCACACGTTGTGTCTGCCGGCCCTTTCTCCTCAGGGGGAGGACTCCTCACACTCCTCCCCTGCTCCAGCATGGGGTCCCTCCCACAGGAGACAGTCCTCCATGAACTTCTCCAGCATGAGTCCTTCCTCACAAACTGCTCTAGTGTGAGTCCCTTCCAGGTGCAGGTGGGTCCCACCCAGGTGTGGTCCTTCAGGAACAGACTGCTCCAGTGTGGGTCTCCCACGGGGTCACAAGTCCTGCCAGCGAACCTGCTCCAGTGTGGGCTCCTCTCCCCATGGGGCCACAGGTCCTGCCAGAAACCTGCTCCAGCATGGGCTTCCCAGGGGGTCACAGCCTCTTTTGGGCATCCATCTGCTCTGGCATGGGGTACTCCAGGGGCCGCAGGGGGATATCTGCTCCACTGTTAACCACCATGGGCTGTGGGGGCACAGCCTGCCTCACCAAGGTCTTCACTACAGGCTGTAGGGGGATCTCTGCTCCAGCACCTGGATCACCTCCTTCCCCTCCTTCTTCACTGACCTTGGTATCTGCTGGGCTGTTTCTTTCATATAGTCTCACTCCTCTCTCCTGGCTGCAATTGCGCAGTTTGGTTTTTTTTTTCCTCCTTCTTAAATATGTTATCCCAGATGCGCTACCACTGCTGCTGATGGGCTCAGCCTTGGCCAGCGGTGGGTCCGTCTTGGAGTGGGCTGGCATGGGCGCTGTTGGACACAGGGGAAGCTTCTAGCAGCTTCTCACAGAATCCACCCCTGTAGCCCCCAGCTACCAAAACCTTGCTGTGCAAACCTAATACACACAGAAAGAGATGCTAAGAAGAAACAAACTAGTTAACATGAGGCAACCATGAATGAGTATTCCATATAACTACTATAACCTTTCATCTCATTCATTCACTCACTCAATCACTCACTCTTTTCATTTATCAACTGGCACATCATCACCTTTAAGATTTTAAGCTATGTCTTCCAGGCTTCTAGTTTCCCTGGAGACTTCCAGTCCCAATGCCACATCTTCCTGAGGACCTAAATCAGTAACCTCTCTAAGGAATGTTTTATTTATGGATGTGCGCTCAGCTGGTGATGGGGAACTCTTGTGTACAATTGTGTATGCATACACTGCCATGGAAAAGTAAACAAAGCTGATAATTTCTAGAACTATGTGGGGAATGTCAAGGGCACAAATATCAGCATGTTTCATGAAATTCATGTAGGGACAGGCATTCTGAATGAGATTGTACTCTTTCCTCTAGTGCTTTATCTGTTGTCTGTGTGTGAAAGAAACTCTCTAGGAAGTATCTGTAAAATAATCAGCTCAAATGGAAAAATGATTTCCTGCTGTCAATTTTTAGAAGTTGTTTTTTGTAAATCCTAGAATTACGTATAGAAGTGAAGTCTTACTTTAGGAAATGTGTTATTCTTTTTACAATCTACATCAAGTTTTCACTAAAATATCTCATGACAATGAGTTCCACAGAGTAGCAGACCCTTTTGTATTTGCGTTGCACTAAGTGAAAATCCAGAATCAGTAACATGACCACAGATCTCATTCCAAAATTATAAAAATATGAATACAGAGGTCTGTTAAATTTACTAATGTTAAATTTACTCAGATGTACCCAAGAAGAAAATTTATTTGTGTATATTTGGCATTTTTAACATCTGATAGAAGGAAAGACAGGCCTCATACCCATAGATTTATTCTGGGGAAGTGGCTACTGATATGTAGCCCCACTCAGGACTTCCCTTTCCTCCTGATTCAGTTTTGGTTTTAAGTCATTAGGACAGGAGAAATGAAGCTGAAATGTATCACAGGGGTTTCTACAGGGTGAACACAGAAATGCTAATGGCATTTCCTGCTCCAAGAGTATGATGGTTCTCCAGGGACCCAAATAATCTGGGCAACAGGAGCAGGTGACTAGGGGCTGCAGTACTCGCAGGACCACATTGCATTCAGTACAATTCTGAAGATGACTAGAAAAGAAAGAAAATATACATCCAGGCTTAGTTTGAGAATATGCCAAGTTCCTTATGAAATAAGGAAGAGGTCCCAGGAAAAAAGAGGAAGGAGCATTCAGTAAAAGTGTATTTACTTTGATTCTAACTTGTAGGATGGAGTGTACGACCAGTGTGCAAAAGGCTAAAGTGCACTTTGGTGTAGGAAATGTTATCAACACGCAGCTTAAAAGGAAATGTTAAGATTTTAATTAAATCTATATATGGTTTTCCCCTGCAACTCAATATTTATTTTGCAAGGAAATTTTACTTTTTAAAAGAAACCTCCTTCAGTGTTGCTGTCTTTCCCGCAAGTATTTTCTGAGAGGTGGTCCTTAGAGACAATATATGGATCTGTTGGCTTCAAACACCCGTTTTTATTGTCTAGTGTCACAAATTGAATAATCAGGGATGGGAACAAAACTTACTCTGATCGTATTGTTGCGCTAGTCAGAAGCATGTGCTTGGTGATATATGCTACCTGCCGGTACCAAAAGGGAAAAGGCTCCATGTGGGGAGTCTTGTGCTTTTCAATGCCTGCTGGAACTCAGCAACTGAATTGAGAGCCAAGGTCACATTTCACACCTTATTCATGAAATCTGCTCCTGAAATGCCTCTTATAGAAAAATGTCCTGGACTCTCAGGAAAGCACTACGGGAACAGAATTTATAAGTAGGAAGTTCAAAACTTATATGGAAAAAAAATCCCAAGAGGCTAAACTGCTGGCCCTATGCCAGTTATTCAGCAAAACAATTAATGCAAAGAACACATGCTAAGTTGGAGTCAGACAATACTGAGCCACAGTTTTCTGGGCAAATCATAATAAACTTGTGTTCTAAGAACATTGTGATAGTCTAATTCTTACCATGGTAAAGTACAAAGTATTGAGGGAACTGGAAATGTCTTCATTTCACAGTGGTATATTTAAAGCTGGTGAACAGCTGATATTCTTCCATGTATTTATTAGTATCCCAGAAAGTTAAATAAGCAAATAATAAAAGCTAAGCTTATTTTGAACTTGGCAGGGGTCTAGATTTCTATCTTGTAATGTGACAATGAAATGATAGATGATTTCATGGAAGAAAAAGAAGTGAAAATTTACCTGCTATTGCATTAACCTTAGTTAACAGAAGAACTGAAAGAACAACATCTAATTTACTCTTTACTTCAACTATTAAAGCGTAGCTAATTAGTTATAAGTTCAGAGAGAAGTACCATGAGTTTAGTGAACAGTCAAATGTCTTAAGAGGCTGCAAGAGTAAACAAGAGGTTATTTTCCCCAGTGAGGTTTGGGTTTTTTTATTTGTCAAAGTAAACTCCGTAAATCTAAAGCCTCAGCAGACTTCCTGTTTTTTAAAGCCTCTATTGTTCTGACAGTCTCTTCATTTTCCCTTTATTCTTTTTCTTTCAGTAGACCTATGCACCAGAAACTGAAATGCAATGAGAGTTTTGTCAAATCTATCTCAAAACAAAGTTCCAAAGCAGTATTTAACAGGAAATGGAAACAAAGCAATCTACTTTGCCACACTAGCTCGATGCTTAGTTGTCATATTTCTCGCATTTGTGACTTCTCCCTTTGATCACTCTAATAACAATTCCTTAGACTATTAAAACTGGAAGCCAGAAACATTTTAGTGGAAAATTCTACTTCTCACCATTTATGCTGTCTGTTTAATTTTTATGATTTGCTTGCTTTGGACCCTGAGAAGAAGCTAATCTCACCCTTCTCTGACCCCAGTGTTATGCCAGTGTAAACCTGTTGAGACTCATTTGGGAAGAGGTTAGTGATGTATGATTGGTAGGCTTTTACAAAACCTACTTTTGGGCCAAGTACCTTTGGTGAGGTGGGGCAGGTATAGAGAGTAGCATTTTTCCGTATTGTTGCTTGCAGTACAGGGGAAAAAGCAGGGAGCAAGTAGGTCTGGTGCAATTCAGAAGTATTAGGCCTTTACTTTATTTCTAGTTCTGCTTTCTAGTTCTTTTTCAGAACAAAGATCCTCCTGTGTGTGAGGTTAGCCTAAAGGGTTGTGCTTAAATTAATTTTCATTCTGACCTGGGGGTACAGTATTGGGTAAACGGTCCTTTTGACTTTTGTTCTCTGTAGCACTTCAGAACACTTCCAGATGACCAGATGACCACTGTTGTTTGTATTCTTTTTTTTTTTTTTTCAGCATAACCAATGGTAAATGCTGAAGCAAGACAACGAAGGTGAGAATATCACCTCCTACCCCACAAGAGTCTGAAATTTCCTATCAGTGTCACAAATGTAAGAAGGATCAGGGGAATTACTTAGGAACGTGTTTCTTTCCACCTCTCTGTCAAGACCCTTGGTGTTATTTGCACCTGGTACTTTACATGGTGCTCTTTTTTGGCTACTGTTGACACCATTTACAAAGCAATCTGTGTTTTAACATGGAGGGTGCTGAAGTGTCTGAGTTGCTAATACCTTTAAAGCAAGCTCGCTCATTTTCTTTGTTTGCTTTTTATGGAATCAATGGGCTGAAGTTGAGTGCTTGTAAAGATGAGGGACTGGCAATAGTAGCTAAAGCCAGCTACTCTGTGAGCCATTAGCGAGTAAGCTCCTCTGTGCAGCATTGCCAATGCAATACAGCCTAACTGGCAGCTCCTTTGCTATTTGTTCCTAGACTCCTCCTCAGCAGAGGATGCCAATGTGCTTGTTTTTATGACATGGGCAAGTGGGAAGCAAGATAAGGCCACCATGGTTATTTCCAGTTGGGATGTAAGGCAAGGTTTGAACCCAGATTCTCAGGGTGAAACGCTAGTGCAGTGACCTGCTCAGAAAGGGAAGCTGTCGTAGAAGAGCTTTTCTGAATGAGTGCTGATATTTTTTTCCATTTTGTATAAGTTTACCATTTCAGAATCATTGATACCAGGTCCTGAGGGCATGCTTTGGCTACTGTAGCTGACTAGATGAAGTATGGTTCCCTTATTAACTTGTCAAAGTACGATGCAGCTGCATCGTTTGCTCACCCATTTGCTTAACTTAAATAAAGGTTGGTGGTTAGGCTTCTGTTGCATTGTGCTCTCCTGCTAATTATCAGTGTATTTGTTTTAGAGACAATTAGCCACCTGGTTCATTCTCCCATTGAAGTCAGGTCATCATGAGTTACATCTGCTTTCAGGACTCTTCAAGTCCAAGACATAATAAAAAGATGATGGCTATGATTATAAAAAGCATGCAGCGTTGGGCGTAAGTTGTACAGCATATTGAATTCCCAAGGAGGATTGGGTTACAAAGCTCTTGCAGGGGCTTCCTTCTGCATGTCACAGAAGATGGATGTGAACAGAAAGCAGTTTTGCAATGCCAGAAGTCCTTTAGCCTATGAACGGTAAAGAGTGCTTGCAAAGGTAGATTGATAAAGGCTAGGCAAAGTGAGACATGATACTTCCCTTTGGCACTGTGGTGATACAACAAAAAAGTGACAAGTAAGCACGTCTCTGTGCATGCTGCATTTGCATAAAAATAAAAGTTGTTCAGACCTGTGGGTGTTTCCTTTTTAAAAATGTGCTATATAATGTGGCATAAGATTATGTGTGATGCACATTTACTTTTATAATCCCATATGTTCCGGTAAAACTCTGTATTTTGAAGTAAGATTTTATTACAGTAGAACCTCATTAATTCTCACTAATGACTGGGAGACCCTTTGCAAATTACTGAATTTTGTATACAATCGAATGCCATTAAATGCACTGTGTTGCTAGATGTTCTTCTGCATCCTGGGGAGGACGAGCTGTGGAGAACCCTGCCGTTTGTGCCTCAGCTATATTCACTTTGGAGAGGGGGGTACAAAGTCGTTGCTGGCTCCAGGTGTTTGCTAAAGATGCTCATGTGGGGCTAGCTCTGGAGAGGATGGAGCCTTGTATGAAAGAAAAAAACAGATGGGGACCTGACATTGAGTAGATTAGCATATTTTACTGTTTCACCCTTTCTGGCTTGCGGTCATGGAGAGATCACAATCCTGATTTTTCTGGAGAGCATAGGTATCGCTAGACTCATCTAATAGCTCCTAGGTATCAACCGGGCCATTTCAGATTCAATAGGGCCAGTGACTTAGATGCAAAAGCTAATCTTCCAGTAAAAAGCATGCCATAGTGCTTCATGAGAAGCTACATCAGCACACATAACCAGAGACAACAGCATTCAGATTTACTTAGGTATACTACAGATGTGTGCATCAAACGTAGGTGCAACTTGGAGTGTTCAAAGGAACTTTCTGCATGCATAAATGTACTCCTGGAGATATCTAGCAGATCAGTGCTCATCAGTTGGTATGGAATGATGGAATACATACTTGCATCTCTTTCACCTGCCATATTGTGGAGTAACAATAACATCTTAACAATTAAGATGATAGAACCTAGATCTTCGTTCTAAAGCTGTTTTTCATCCTGATCTGATTAACTATGCCTCAAAGAAATCAGCCCTCTTGAATCACTCCCTGTCCCTCCCAGGACAGAGATTTTTTTCAGACATATTGTAATTGAAAGCAAACCCCCTTAATTCTGTTTACAATGACTGGGCACGAAAAGGCTAAAAGGAGGAATCTGGGGAGCTAGGGGGCTCAGATAGATGTGTACAGAGGAAGGCAAACTTGGATCTATAAATGGACAAAAGGGCAAAATTTGTGGGAATGTCTAGGAAAGGGAATACAATATTTGGGAGGTCAGGTGAATGCTCGAGGAAGCAATACAGAGGTCGTGGGAGCGGTGGGAGTCACTCAGAGACACAGAAGACTGGAGTGAGGAGAAGGATGGGCAGCAATATCACAGTGCACCCTTGGAGAGAATGGAAAGGAGGAGGAAGATGTGAGGCATGAAGGTGAACAGCTATGAAAGGGGAAGACAGGCATGGACGTGGGCATATGTGAGAAGGGGCATGGTGTGACCAGATTATGGGAGAGGAATGAAGAGTGCTGGCGTAGGCAGGAGAGAAATAGAAGTGAGAGGAAGAGAAGGAAGATGATATGGCAATGGAGAACTGGAGCATTCTCCTAACTGTTCATTCACAGGGTTTTTAGCACTTGTCACGTTTTGAACATATCTATTTTATAGCCAAAGTATAATTTGTAGTAGGGGAGGGAAGACTTTTAGCTGGTTTCCATTCAAACACTACTTTCAGCCTAACTCTTTCTAGCCAATCATTTGGTTAACAGTGCTCAGACATTGAAGTGTCCCCCTGTGCAGATCTATTACATCCATAATAATCCAAGTGGTTGGGACTGTGAGGATTGCAAAGAAAATGAAAAAGCCCATCATCGTCTGTGACCTGAATCTTCTGCCCTGAGCAGAAGAACCACTTGCTACAGCTGCTCCCTGACATTTACAGGGAGTAAAAGCCCCTACAGCTATGTGTGCTTGAACCTGACAGCCCATCCTTTCCCTTCTTTGTTTTGCCCATTATGTTTGGTTTTTTACCCACTTACACAGAACTTGCATGGGAATCTCCTTCTGGTGCTCAGCGGCTGTATGGGAACAAATTGTACATAGAGTCACACAGATTCTTTTCAAGGCTGAAATACCTTTTTCAAGCCACCGAGAAATTACTTTCTATGTGATGGCTCCCATACAAGTCAGTAGGAGAAGAGTGAATGGGAGACCCTGTGGGAGCAGGATGGCAATGTAGAGGAGCTAGATGAAAGGCACTGGATTGCCCTAATTTCCTGGCATGTATGAAGGTAATTCACTTTGATAGCACATCACCACTGGTGGCTTTCCAACAGACGGATAAGACTTGCTAGTTGAGGAAGTAAGTAATGTCACATGAAACATACATAATTTGCACAGAGAGAAAATGTAAGACCACTAAGGTTATTGTTTTGCTAACAATGATTCATGACAATGACACTTTGGAGAGTGCAGGTCTGGGGTAGAAGCTAGGAATAAAATGTATTTCTGCTGCAGGGATCTGTTCTTGTATCTGCTTTCTTGCAGACTTTTAGGAAGCTGTTGCAAACTTAATCCTGTTTAGCAATTATGATTTACTTCAATTGGCTCCACTCTTCATACTGTTTAAACTTAGATTTAAAGAATAATATCCACCTTGTTGCTTAACATAAACCCTGTTAAAATAATGCACATTTAAAATGGCATTCTTGGCATTATGGAACAATCAAAGGGGAAGACAAAAGCTTACCATACCATTTATATATATATATATATGTGTGTATATTTCTCAGAAAAAAAAATTGTGAGATCTTTTAATGAAGACATCAAAGAATACATCTTTCTTAGCTGAAAAGAAGAATGTCTCCTGACAAAAGCCAATTAAGGAGTGAATACATTTTGTTTATTTAGACTTGAAAAATGTATATCCTTGTAAAATGGAAAAAAAAACCCCAACAACCCAACCCAGTGTTCTTTTAAGGCTATGAAGTAGCTAAGGAAGCATAAAGATGTATGACGCATGGAAGCTTGATCCTGCATGAAAGAAACATAAAGATTGTGATTTTGCTGTTACCTAAGGCATGATATTGAAATATGTGTTCTGGGAGGGCTTTTTCTCAGCTTGCCTAGAGATTCTGGAACAAATTCTGCTCCTGTTTACACCTCTGTAAATCTGGATTTACTAAATGACAGGTGGTAGCATTATTCCAAGAGCGTGCACTTCTAACTGAGAGTGGGACTTTGCCCTACATTAAGAGCAAGCTAATAGTAGCTTTCCCATGAGATCCCCTTGTTTTGTGCATTCCTCATCCTGTACTTAAGGCTGTCATCCTACATGCTATCAACTCAATTTTTAAAAATCAGGGTGAGAAGTCTTTCAGCCTGGGACAGCAAATAGCCTCTGCTGGGGGCCCTGAAGGGCCATACTCCTCTGATCCTTTTTCTCTTTTAAGGCAGGATATGGGTGTATTTGGACTTGCTTCTCTGGTGGTTGTATAGCAGATTAATCCCAGGGGAGGAGGGGGCTGGGTCGGGCTCTGAAGCAATTTGTGCTGCCCTTTAGCTGCTGCCTTAGAACTAGCTAGGGGTTACTCACGCAGGTGAGATCCCCTGTGCTAGGCTGAGATTCCTTGCCTGCGTTTTGAATAAATATACCCAAGTATGTTGAAGAAGTTAGAAAACATCAGATATATTTTTAAAATGTTTGCCTGTCTACTGCATGGCATGGGTAGACAGTTAAAAGGCAATAGTCAGGAGGCATAAAAGTGCATCCACAGAACAGACTGAATTGTAAAATATATGTAATAAATGCATAAAGTGACTATTGAAGACTGAGTATGATTGTGGAAACATCCATGGGAGTGCAAAATATTCCGACCTGTGCAGGACTTCAACGAAATGGAAACAGCAGAACTTGTACTGTCAAACTTGATTGTCCTTCAAGTGCTGCATCTTGCCTCCACTCCTGTGCAATCGAATTCACATGGGGAAGAAGGAATAGAGGTCTTTTCCCACACAGAATCCTTAAGAGATGCTTCTACCACCTGATTCCGATTATGGGTTTAGGACAGTGTTTGTTGTCAACACTTATTCTTCAAATATTGACATATGGATAAGAAATGTGGTGCATCAGTTGAGCTATTTAAGTCATGCCATTACTCCTGTGTGTAAATACTTGCACAATCAGGACCATAGATTCTAATTTCCTTTGAGCAAAAACAGTCTTGTACTATAGCTAGCATATGGGGTGTTTTAACTTCGATAATGGAACAGTAAAGAATAATCAGAAGAAGATAGTAAAAGTTGGCTATAATATAGAAGGAATCAGAGGAGTTCTGCTATATATCAAACCAACTATCTTTATATTGGTGCAAGAAAGAAGTAGATGAAGATTTCAAAGAGAACTTAGAAATAAAGCATAACCAACCACATTGTGCAAACCATAATTGAGGAAAATTCGTATTATCTTGGAGTCCTATATGTATGGCAGTTGGTATTACAAGGCCTGCTTGGTGATACTGGAAATAGCACTTTAAAAAAGTTACTCTGGGAGAGTGTAACTGATGCAGGAAGTCTTATGTTGCCACAGAATGGTAACTGTCTTGAAATTATATATTTTATAACAGCAGTTTTTTCTCTAATGGGACCATATTCTTTCTCTGTCATTTAATTTTCTGCTTTCCAGGCTTTAAATAAAGTCTTAAACTTTTTAGGGTACATTTTAGTTCAGAGTTCTGATTAAAACAATGGATTATGTTTCTTAGCAGTGGCAACAAACTTTTAATTTATAAAATGACAGTGAAAAATAGGTTGTGTCAACATAAGAATATTCTTACCTGTGACAAGATGAAACTGTGGCTCATCAGACTGATGGGGATACTGATCCCACAATTGGATTTATCATGAATTTATTCAGAAAAGCTAGGTTCAGGATTAGAACCCAGGATATTTATTACACTGTAACCTGAAAATATTTGGTACCACTTGTATTAGACAGGAACAGACTAATCAGGACTTATGAAAAAAATTAGTGTGTGTTGTTAGAGAGAATGAGAGTGTGTAGGGAAAAGCTAGGGTCCCATCATGAAGATATCTCATGGTAAATAGAGCTTTATTTTGTACCACAGAGAGGGAAGTAGAAGACTGTTTTCTTTTATCATTCACAGTCATACTGGAAAATGGATGGTAAAAACTTCAAAGTCAAGTGTTTATTGATGTTTTTGCTTATAAAAATAGTACAAGCACTTAACAGCCTTTGTATTATGTACATTCTTTAGCATGAGTGGGTAGCTGTGTTAGTCAGCAGGACAAACTAAATAATAAAGTTACTGATACATTTTTATAGACAAATCAAAACAAATACCTGGGCTTTCAGAATCACTCAGGATGCCTCTTTATAATAGAAGCAGCCACAGAAGCCTGAGTGGTTCCAAATGTTGTGTCTACAGAATATTACTTATAACAGCGGTATAGCCAGAGTCCTATTGTGCAAGAGTAGATGAAGCTGAAACACCTCTCAATTAATTGTGCATTTATTAAACACTGTGATTTACAAGAAAAAATGTAGTTCATGGAGGGGGTTCATGCCTAAGTTTTTATGCTTCAGCAAGAGCCTGCAAGCATTTCAGTATGGCACATCATTTTCAAACAGAAAATAAATGTAGAGGCCTAAGCAAAGCATGGCTTCATGGGTATGCTACTTTTTCTGATTTGAGGACCTATTCAGACAGGCAGAAGTCCGCTTCTGTTTCTGTATCTATTCATGGGAGGAAGTTAGGTGATCACTGAAGGGTGATTCAGGGAGCCTGAATAATGCCCTAAGGAGGCACCTGGAGTCATCCAGAAAGAAACACAGGCATGGAGGTACTGCTGGACTTTAAACTGAGGATTACTGTTCTCAGCCCTATGGTCTACAGGACTGCTCCTGCCCGCCAGGCAGCTTGTGCACCCGTAAGTCTCCACTTAAAGCCTGAAAAAAAGAGATTCAGGACTATACTCCTGTCTGCCTGGCCTACTGTTCAAGCTGCATTTTCACCCTTACAGATGGGAGAAAAAATATAGTTTGCTTATGGAGAATGAACCTAAATTTCCTACAGTTACATTCTGGGGAGAAGAGGAAGGGGTGAAGCCCCTAGAAACCTGGAAGAATCAGTTTACACCAGAGTGACACGAAAGGACTAATGTGTCCAAAGTGATGTAGTACAGTAGGCTTTATTTATGGGTTTTGAATGTATCATTGTTAAGTCCATTTTAATCAATTTTAATAGGAACTGTATTTCAGATCAGAGTCTTCAGGGCAGCCATCATCACGCCTCTTTAATTCTTCTAACCTATACATTTTTACTGCATGGATAAATATGCTTTGAAACTAATGCACTGTCACTGAATCCAATACATCCGTAGTGGAACCAATCCATGCATACTCAAGTCACTAAATTTTTATGGAAATGAATAGATTTCCTTTCAAGGCATAGTATTTTCACTTATACCAATAGCTTTTCATTGAAACCAATGCTTTGTTTTCCCAAACCCGCATATTTCAGTTCACGCTCATATCCATCATGCTTGACTTTTTTTTTTTCCTTTCTCATAATTAAACCCATTGAACTAAACACAGTATTGGATGTCTAATGAAACCAACACATTTTCATAGGGACTACTTAGAGCGAGTTTAAGCCAATGAATACACTGTGTTTCTCAGCGTAATTTGATAAAACAAACACTGTGAAATGGAACATGCTTTTACAGGCAATCTGCCTCAGGACTATGCCCCCATGTTGTCCCATAAGTTGACTTTGAGGCCTTAAGATTTTCTGCTCTTTTGGAGGATTTTCCTTGTCTGTCATAGCGGGAGAGGCTACAAAGAGGATAAGTAGGGGCTGGGGTGAATGGGTGAGTAGTGGGTGAACGTGCACTGAGTATTAGAACATCCTCAGAGGAGAAGAGAATAGCCAGATGACCAATGTGCTGCAGTGATGCTTGACCAGTATAGCAGCCCCTTGGAACTCTGCTAGCTGATACATTTTAGGAAAGCCTGTAGGTTGTTCTGGATGAGGTTGGCTATCACACTGCAGTCCCCCCAACGTTCACCTGTTACTGCTTTGCAGAGCTGCACCCAAACCTTGCGGGGTTCAGGTGGTGGCTGTGAGCACTTCCAGTACACATTGGGAGAAAGGGGAATTCTAGGGAAAATCCAGAATAACTCAACTTTCATTGAGTTGTTCTAGAATTAAGTAGTGTAACTGATCAGTTTGACTCAAGAAGTTGTCATACACTGTAAAGAAATGTACTGTAAAGTGACAGTGATTTGTTTAAAACCATGTAAAAACAGATACTTGCTTCACAATTGGATAGAAAATAGCCACCACTTTGTTGTAGATCTTTCATTGTTTTGGTAAAGGTCAGATGTCATTTTTATAGCTTTCAATGGTGTTAGTAGGATTCTGAGTCTACTTAGAAGGGAAAGCCTAGGAAAGGAAGGAGAAGGCTGTATGCAGTACTGTATGCTCTTTAGAAGAAAAAGTGTCAATGGAGCTCTGGAAATGAGGCCTTTAAGTTTCTAAGAAGCAAAAACTTTGGCATTTTGTGAACAATAGAGGTGTTCACAGTAGTTTCTTCCAAACTGTATGGCACTTTTCAGCTAGGATTGTGTGCAGTTTATGTCAAAACATTTCAGTGAAGAAATACAAATACAGACTAATGTTTGACTTCTTTTGTTGTGTTGAACTGGAGCCAGAGAAAGTATTTATATATAAATCCACTTGTGAAATGCATAACCCTCTCAATGTGACTTATATGTCTGAGGCTTACAGAGAATTCAAGCTGATTGACAGAAAATACTGCTCTTACGGTGTCAGAATGTATTATCGTGCTTATATAGAAACACAAAAAATCCCTTTTTTCACCAATGTACGTGTTCATTGTCGTTATGTTCTGGTATACTGGAGATGTTCAGGTACTGAAATACCCAATTTGCTAGGACCTAAAGCTACCATGAAAATATATTAGGCAACCAGATGGATAATTCAGCTTGTTGGTTTAAAAAAAGTGTGCATTAAACATTCAGTATTTGAAGCCTGATCTAAAAAAGATATTCTGTGGGGTCAAAACTGCCATTCGGTGAAGGAAAGAAAAATAAAAACTGAGACAATTAAAGAAAGCTTTCCATGTTTGTGCTACAGTTAGTTAGTTACTTTTCATTTTTTTCCTTTCTCTCCCCACTAAGCCTGTACACATGAAGCAACTGACAGTTAGTACAGTCTGCAAATAGATCATGAGCAGATTACATACATCTTTATGTATCTGGCACACAGGTGCTATCTGTTTCTACAGAATAGTTTAGATTAAAGCAAATTAATTTTGTGTAATGTGTCCTATATAAGAATGCCCTGTGTCACTTCAATTGCTCCCATCACATCCTTTCTTTTCCTTCATCCCAGGGTCGCTCTTTAGACTGCTTGCAGTACTCATATTTTCCCTTTGATCTTGTACCGCTGTCTTATTCCTCTCTCTTCTGCTTAGATGTGGTGCTCTTCACCATTTCTAATTTGCTAAACACCACTAGGGTCTTGCAGGTCAAAGGATTGTTATGTGAATGAAGAGTATGAAGAGACAGTTGGCCCATTGGTAATTTTAGTATCATGCCCATTTTTATCAAGTGGTTGGCCTGCACTGGCACTCAAATATGTCCTCCCAGTGACAGAGTGGAAAAGTGTGTCAGTTCCTGTGAACGGGCAACATGTTAAGGAATGATCGAGACAAGTGTCACTTCAGAGGAGAAGGAAGTACAGCAAAAGAGCTCCTTGGAGAAGCAACCTTGGTGCTACATTGCATGTGCAGCTACACATGGGGTCATGGCACAGGGGAGAAAGGACAGGAGCATCAACGTCCACATTGCTGGCCCAGTGGCTGTTACAAGCAAGAAAGAAACAGGGAGGGAACAAAGCCATAGAAGGGCTTGAGGGGAAGTATAAGATGGGTCAGCTTGACACAGCAGTCTTAGAAAGATTTAGATATAGTATGGCTGAAGCTGCATCTATCATAGGGGAGGATTATTGTATTCTTAACTGCATAAAGTGATACCTTACCGATCGAGTGGTTTAGCTGCCATTGGTAGCTATGTCTGTAGGTAATGTGTCCTGCTCTTCTCCAAACCAAACTTGGGTCTTAGAGTTTCCCTGAAACTCATGTTTCACACAGCGTAGAACTGCTTTTACATCTCCACATTTCCTGTGCATCACCATGTGTATTAATTAAATTTCTAAACCAGAGCATCATTGTCCTGATATAGTTTTGCTATCACTTATTCTGATATTGTGGAGCAGAGTTTGGGGATGGCTGCTAGGAGCAGCACTGGGTCAGCTGCTGTAACTCTTTCCACTATAACACTTTTCTTAGTAAGTCAATGGGGTATATGAATAACTGAGGAGTTATTTCATTCCACCCAGTATTTTTATTGTAATGGTGTGCTTGTGGGTGTTTATGCCTCCCCAACACATAGATAAGGCTGCCAGTGACATGCAGGACCAACTTTGAATAGAAAAACCAAAATCCTAAGTTTCACATCTTACCAGGAATTAATACTAATATGCGCTAATGTTTATAGAGAAGCAGTAATGAAAATTGTCTGTGGTGTTCAGATTCTCTACCTAGAATACAGAACAAACTTACTTAGTATGCTGTACCCTTTCTATGCTGTATCCTATGAGAGTCATTTAAAGAATAAGTGCACCCCTCTCACCTGTGAGGCATTGGCTTGAGGGACATAGCATGTAGGAAGCTCTGGGCATTTACACAGAACATATGGAGGAAGTTAGGCTGGAGACCGTGGCTCAATCCTACTCTTACACCCTTTCCATCAGATGATGCCGTTACACCAGCCTTTGTCCCCTAAAACTCAAAAATCAGACAAGGAATTATGTATTTTGCCAGAAAGTTTTCTTACTCTGCTCCAAGGATGGCAAGGCTACATGAGGTAATGTTCACCATACTGAATAGAAAGCTGAACTCTAATGCTTAAGGATTTCAGCCAAGAACTAAAAGAGAAGAATGATGAGAAAGTACCTGTTATGCTGAAACTGAAAATATCCCAGCTCTGAATCCTACCCAGGAAGGTGGAGAGATCTCTTTTTTTTCCTTCCAAATGTATAGATTTCTTATTCAGGTCTCAGTCACATTTCCATTGGGTGACTAATTTTCTCCATATGCAACTAGAGGAAGAGGGGTGAAGAGGGTTTCCAGATTCAAATGAAAGAGTATTACAAAAGAAGCTAATTTACAAAACAGCAAGCTTTATGAGAAGTAGGATAAGTAACTGCTCTCACAATAGGAAGAGAAGTGGAAGGACAATAATGACTGTTCACTGACAGTTTGAGAAACGATAAGCGCTACTAGCAGCAGCATATACACTTCCATTCTCGGCCAAGAGAAGTGTTATCTAAAATGAAGTAGAGCAACTATAACTGATAATAATGATTTTTATCATAGCCATGACTGCTATGAACCTGGTCAATGGGATAAGAGCAGGACAAGTGGAAGATGAAGCATATAAATAACATGTGTAAAAGCAGTACAATAAGCAGCACTTCAGAGAATACTGTCTTCCCTCAGTCATGTTCAAAGGTCATTTTAGAGAGCAGCTTTTTATGTAGGTGGGTTCAAAAGTCGCATTCGAAACTTTCCAAGTCACCTATTGAGCAGAGACAAGAGGACAGTCAAAAGGCTGCCCTGGGCAGATTAACCTTCATCTCATCTGGAGTCCAGTTTCTGGGCCAAGCAGAGCTAGGAAGTAGAGAAGAAATTTTGAAAAAAATACCCAACATTGCTGTATCTATTGATGCTTTAATATAAGTGAGAGAAAATACCTTTTCCTTTCAAGCACTGATCTTCTCTCACCTTCAGGCACATGCTCTGGGATCTCCGGGCAGTCTTGTCTGTTTCAGATGAAGCAGTACCTTGCAAAATTGGGCCTCAAGGCCTCATGGGTGCCTTGGAGCACTCCAGGTGAGGACGGGATGAACGAGATGTGACACTGGGCGCATGTGCGCCTACAGAGATGGCCTGGCAGGACCAAGAGGAGGGACCCGAGCTTAGGTGCAGAAGTGGCTGCACTGAAGGCCCTGATGGTCTCTGGGTACACGGAGGGAAGGACATAGTACCCAGCCTCAGTGAAGAGCTGCGTGGCTTCAAACATCATGTGAAGTGGGCATGGGCTTATGTGCCTCTCCCAGATATGGGCTTGCAGTGAAATGAAATGAAATGAAACAAAACAACTGTCAAACAAACGTTAAGCCTCAAAACAGAGCCCTAAATACTGAAAGAAACAAGGTAAAGCTGAAATTCTTTATCTGGCATTGCTAGAATCTGTACTTACATACTATTTACATAACTATACTCTATCTGATCAACTCAAATGTAGTCACTCTTGATATGTCAAAAGCTATTTGTGCCTTACCAGAGAGTAGATTAACTTTGCAGATGCTAATAGCTACAGAATGGCAGGATTTAGACTAGGGAAACTGCTTAATCCTTAACTATAGAGGCACAAATGAGTTACTTTGTACCCCAGGGGAATATGGTACAAATCTACAAACAGATAAAGCAAAAAATATTATTTAGACACAGCACAGTCACTGTGAAAATAATCACTACATTTCTTGCAGGTTTTTTTTGTCTTCATGTCACCTCCCTGCAAAAATGCGTGCTGTGTACTGCCATGTTCTGTGGCTCTGTTTTACACGCAGGCAACAGTTCGATGGTGGCACACACATTCTTGCCCCTCCAAGAAAGTACTGACAAGCCTTTGCTTGTTCACTGCTATATCATCCCTGACACAGTATAAATCAAGCACAGAATAACCATTCTTGTGGATGCTGTCCCATAATAAAAGTGGGACATTCTTCTGGGAAGGGGTGAGTGGAAGCGAAACATATGCCTGCGGAGGCAGGAGCTGGACCTTAACATTTAAAAAAACCCAGTATTTCCACCACAGCTATTTAAAACCCCCTCCTTCCGTTTATGTATTTTTAAGTGCATACTCATGTAAATACATCTGATCATATGGCAAATGTCATACTGTGTGAGGAGAACATATGATGGCTTTGCCTGAGGGAAGAATCAGGCTTTCCACCGTGGCCAGGCCATTCGTGGATTGTCAGGTAATGTCCCACTGATTAGGGTGGTTGTCCTGTCACACCAGAGTCAACATGCCGGGTATGAAAATTGTAGTTAGCTTATGCACACTGGTATACCTCCTTTTGGGAGGAAGAAAACAGAATTCCCATACTTTCTGAATGATTTGCCATGTGCAGAATTATACTCACGGTGGAAGGCAACTTCTGACTACAAGGAATTTTTTCATTAATAATCTTAATTCACCCATCCAGTAATGAGGTACACAAGAAGAGTTAGCTACACATACAGTGTTTTCTAAAACTATTTCATGAAAGAAAATGTAAACAAAATGAATTAACAGAATATATTTTTTTCTAAAGAGTAATTTTCTAATTTTTCCGTTGTGCAGCAGCTGCTGTTGCCATGCTGTCATTGCTGTTGCTATGTATTTTTGAGTGTGCCAAGACGTAATTGGCTACTTCAGCATATATAAACTATTGGTAGAGATGTTTCTATGGAAAATCACATCTTTTTTTGATTGGTTCATGTTGGAAGTGGATGTGCTCAGCTATCATCTCAATTTAAATTGAGACCAACAGGTTTCAAGTCTCATAATGCAATGAAGCCACATGCTATTCATCATGGTGGAACTGAATTTAGGCAAGAACTTTTATGTTGACATCACGGTAGAATATGAGTGAGATTGCATCTCCGCAGTGTCCAAATGTTTCTATATTCTTTGGCAAACTTTTTGATCCACTGTGAATAGTATTTGTTCTGAAAATATGGCTGTTTCCTGGTTTTGCCTGACATAACTTGCAAGCTACTAAATCAAAACTCATTCCAGGCTAGTTATGTAATTTGCCTGAAGACCTTTTATAAAGAATTATTGACTCGTGCAATGCAGTTGTGTATCTAAAAATCCTCTGAAAAGATTGACTAATACTTACAGACATGATGCCAAACTCATCAGGTTAGAGGTTGGTGAACCTAGAGTACATGATGGGTTTTTGAGAGAATGAGAAACTCATCATTTCAACTGGGGAAGAGGTTTAGCTTATCTGCTCTGGGCATACTTGTCATATGACCTTGATCTAAAAAATAAACACATATACCTGGGCTTAGAGGTCACAGTGTCAGTGAAAGTGAGAGACACTATATAGTAAGTATTAATTTCAGCTTCATACCACTAAGTTTTCCTACAGTCAGGATGATAGAATCTGTCTCAAAAACATTGTTCCTCTTTATGTTAATAATTGTTTTATAACTAAAGTTTACTTAGGTTACATGAAAACCCGCTACAGCCTAAATATAGATGCAACATAAGGTGAGACCTAATGCAAGGTACAAGAGCACATGACTGCAAGCACTATGGGATTATTTTTTTCAGAACAAACGACATGTTTTGCAACCTCAGTTTCATAATTCTGTCTTACTTAAATACTTTCTCATTGTAGAAGTTAAAATAAAATTTGGGGTGTTTTGGACACTCTGAGGTTATAGAAATATATTTCCAGAGGGAAATTTGCAAGTCCTCCCCTGTAGGAGGTGGCTGAAGTGTTATTTAGATTTAAATGAAATGAGACTTGATTGAAAGGTTGTTAAGAAGGGACTAAACAGTGTTGGGTTACATCACAGAGAAAATGAATTATCATCTACTTAGTTCATAAAATCTCTTCATCTATTACCTACGCGAGGTGTTCTTTTTTATGTCTCATGTACTGCAGGATCTCCTAACTTATTAGCAGGTCAGACGGTTCCTTCTTTTCTTATTCCTAAAACTCCTTGCCTTTGGCTACTGGTCTGATTCTTGTTCTATTACATCAGAGATTATTCTTTTTACTAGAAATTTTTCTTTTTTGTTTCTTTTGTTTCTTTTTTCTTTTTTTCTTTTTCTCTGTCTTTGTCAGACCAATTACCCAACAGTATTGGGAAGCACAAGCTTAATGCTTTGGAGATAAAATTTTCATTCTTTCTTCCACCCTAAGTCATGGGAAGATCATACTGTCTGCCTGAGAAGAATTTAATTTCCTTCATCTATAAGCTATACAGTTAGAAATAAACTGTCTAAAGAAATTACGAGCTGTTTATGTTATTTAGTATTGACTAAATATTGAAATTTACTAATGATAGCATGTGTCAGTCTCCAAAAAGACAAGCTTTTTTAAAAGGAATATTTATGTATTTAGGTCACCAACCTGCCATTTTAAATATTTGCTTTTCACTAAAAACCTTATTTAGGAGTAATAACAATGTTATCACAGTGTAAATTTTTAAAAATCAGAGTAATTTTTTGCAGTGTTGTGAACTGCAAACGGTCTTTTAGAACATAACATTAATTTACATTTTTCTTTTAAAAGATGTTGTGCTGGCGTTATGGTGCACCCATGAAACATGATTTGTGGAGAGGCTGTGAACATGCACACACGCGCGCACACACATTATTGCAGGACAGATATGCTTACCTTCTGGGGCATCCTAGCACCTTAGGCATAGTCTTAGAAGTGATTGCAAGTCCCTGCAGACTCTGTGGATGAGTGCCACAATGACATAATGCCATGGGTACGTGTGCAATGCCCCTGCAAAGCATTAATTTACCTGCTGCATTCTCTTCTGATCACTTCCAGCTGAAAGCTGGTGAGTGCCATTACTGCTACTGCTTGCAAGCAGGCAACAACTTAATGGAGATGATTCCCTTTAAGAGGTCTCTGCTGAGTTTTTGGTTGTCAGGGAAGATGATAGTCTCATCCCTCTGGTTAGATAAAATTAAGACTCCTTCTGAATATCTCATTATTGATCAAGTGGCACTTGGAGTCAGCTGGTTATATTCCTTTTCTGAGAGGCTAGCCACTCTCCGGAGGGGCTTCTAAGGCTATGAAGAAGCCCTGGCCTGTAAGGGGTTTTCCTGAAGTCCTTTCCTTTGGGTAAATCTCAGGTTTTAATAAAAAATAAAGACTGGATCTAACTGCTGTGAAGAAAAAATTCCTGGCATCTTGAAACAGCAGAAATTAAAAGTGTTGTAAACTGCTTTGGTCACATCAGCAAAGCATTGACCAAATCTGGATGACAGAGTGTAGCAGTAAGTGAAACCAGAATTTGGCCCTCAGGCTTAACCTTATTTCCTTGACATCCATGAAGTGGGCAGACAGATTAATGGGTGAGAATAGAGATATAGCTATGCCCTTTCCTCTCCCTGCTTGATCCAAAAGGATATGGGGAGGGCCTCTGTTCAGGCCTTAATAAGGTTTATATACTAATGTTCTCAGCCTAGCATGGCCAAGAAATGCTTTGTTTCTAGGGACTACAAGCTGAGCGCATCATGGTATCTATACTTCAACCTGCCTAATTGTTTCTCAGAGAACAGGTCATTTTCCATTGCTATAATTTTCTTAAACTTCTCCCTTTTGAGCAGAAACTGCTCACTGTCAGTCACAGACCAGTTTTATTTACTGAAAGTTTAATAAGAAATGGTAACACCTTTTGCAGATAAAAGAAGTGGAAAATACAGTTTTCTCTGCTAAGGAAATATCATTATAGGCTAAGGTGTCTGTGCTGATCCTTGGAGTTAAGCGTGCATATTTCTAATTCAAGAGTGTGAATGCTGCTTGGGTACAGGAGTGTATAATTTGCTGTAATCTTGGCCTCTGCATTTTTCTTAAACTGGTACTTTATTATTTGGAGCTAGTCCGTTCCATTTTCTAAGTCCCTCTTATAATCCTTTCAAGCATACCCATGTAGGAAAACTACCTTTCTTTATCTTTAAGCCAATTTTTTTTTTATTTGTTTCTAGATCATACCCATATGAATTAATTGTGACTACTTGACCTTGCTAATTGAACTTCTAATTTATGTGTATTGCTTTGGAGTCAAGTCGTGCTCTTAGTAAGGAGAAATATAGAGTTATGCAGGGAAAGCACAGTGAAGTACCCTGAAAGAGAAATGCTGGGGTCCATGGGCTCCCAGTGACACCCTGCACATTCCCCTCCTACAGCAGAAACTTTACTTGCTGATATGTGAATATATAAGTTGATATCTCAGCGTACCTGTTGTCCAGGCAAAAGAAGGTCTCTCTAAACTGCATCTGAAACTGAAATAGCATTTGTCTAGGGATTTGGACTGGACAGACCTCATGACAAGGCTCTCAGTATTAAAATGAATGCTACAAAAAATATATTTTACGGGTATTCACTCCAGCCTTATCTCAGTTATAGAGCATCCATAGCTGACACTATCCCTCTGTTTACCATCCCTTCTATAAACCTCCTTTTTGGCCTGTGTGAGTTTAAATGGGGCTACGCTGGTATTCTTATCAGATTACAATCCTCCCTGCTGTGTTGATTTGTATTAAGGAGTTTCACACACCTGCAAAGTCAAGAGAGGTAAACATTTGGACTGGGGTCCACTGGGACTTCTGGCATGTGGGATGAGATGGGAAACACAACTGGGTTTTGAAGCAGTCACTGTGGGGTTCAGTATGGCGGAAGGACCATTTGTTCCAGGCCTCAGGTATGAGGTAGCAGTACCTTGAGATACCCTGGGAGTTTTAAACTCCTCGTTCCTTTCTTCAACATCACTTGCTGGGCATCAGGGGTTCCTCTGTCCTGAGATTAGATACCTGTGATGAAGATATTTAGAGCTGTGGTGGAAAACAAGAATCACTTAGACCTATTTTATATACTTATTCTAGATTTAAAAGAATTGGTAAGTAAACACTCCTGACTTTGTTGAGTAGACTCAGCTGTGTTTCCCCTGAAGACAAAGGAAGGACAGGGGGCTTACACTTAATGAGGTGGATCTGACTTTATATGCCCCGGTTTGTTTCCTCAGTCCATTACTGGAGTGAAGACTGAGAGACATGCAGAGCTATGCTGGATGTGATTTTCACCTAGTCTGTTCCAGGCTTTAGGGACCTACTACCTTTGGAGTTTGCAAGATGCTTTCAGGGGTCTGCAGTACTGTAAACTGTACTGAAACTACAAAAGTTTCTGGCAGCCACTTTTCAAAATTACTATTTATGCTTTAACCTTCTGTGATCTGCTCACAAACCAGCCTCCTTACACGCTACCGGACAGGTAGCCCTCTGGAGCTAAGCGGTGAGCAGTTGTGCCTGCTCATGAGAGCCCCATCAGATTAGCTGCTTGGGAGACTCAAGAGAGAGATTTGTTTCACAGGTCTGCTACTGCAAGTCTGTGTATGCAAACCCAGCTCTTATTTAGTAGGTTCACTTCTGAAGATGCCAGGGCTAGAATTTTGTTTCCTTGTTTATTTATAGATTACAGGTCAGATCCTGGGATCTGGTCCTCTTGAATTTCTTGGCTTTTGCCATTTTAAAAAATCCCTCATATGATCACATAGGATTATAATGATTACACATTAGTCTAGGAAGACTGATACTTTGAGGAGCCCATCCCAGAAGGTAATGATAAAAGTAAGCACAGCAGGTGCTTCTAAATTGAAGATGACCATTTAGTCAGGCCTGTTGCTTTAGTTAGTAGTATTGCTCTTTTGGTCTTGCTAAGGGAGTGTATCACAGCAGACCTGAAACCTGGAACTCTCATTTTTCCTGCTTTTCAGCTTATTATCCTTTCTTGTCATTGCATTAAATAGTATGGCTTCAAAGATTAGTGTCATGTGCATGACTGTAATTGTTGTTCTAAGCAGTCATTTTTGGTGTGTATGGGGAGCAGGTTTTAGCAACAGTGGTTTTCTTGAAAGTGAGAAATTGGAATCCAGTGTAGATTCAGGAAAACATACTGACAGCAGTATGTAGCATGATGCAGACAAGGCAGAAGTAAAACATGTTGGGTTCTTGTTGGGTGCTCTGTGTGGTTTTAGTCTCACTTGTAACCTATACAGAGATTGCCGATACATCAACGTTTTTGCATTGTCACATTCCATTGAGGTTTGCTGGAAATGACTTCCGAAAAGATCAGAGGTGGCCATCAGTGCTCTTGAGACAAAGCGAGACAACTGGTTTTCAAGTAACTCTAATGTGATTTGAGTGGAATAATGGAGCTGTCTTTAACAGTGGGATTTCCCTGCCCACACTCCAGGAACAGGGAAACCAGAAACCTGGAAGGGCTGCACTGGGTGACAAAACACTTTCCTAGCTGAAGTTCTCTCAGTCCAAATAACATTCAGGAGTGACTGCAGTTCTCTTTCTGCATCTCTATTTCAGCTACTGCCTCTGTGACAGAATGAGATAACTCAATTAATACAAAAAGATAAGAGTATATTAGAGCCCTGTGAGGAAGAAGTTCCTAGATTGAGTCCCTAATGCATACAAGGATAATGGTAAGATAAAGCCCTAGTTAATTATATTGAAGAGGCAGGAAGAAACTCACAACTAATTGTGCTGTAGTTAAAGGTATTTCTTTTTCTAAATGAACACTTAGTACTGATTTTGTTCCTGTTATTGTATCAGAGGATCAGGATTACAAGGTCTAGACATTCACTGATATGTAGATACTGTCCTCAAATAAACATCACTTTGGAAAACTGCAGGTGTCTTTTTGTACTGTGGCTGTTAATGGTAGTAATGAAGTCTTGGTTTGCTATAATGCTCTGTGAGACAGAAGTACTGGGCAACTGCATGACTGTATTAATGCATGCATGTACATGTGATACTTCTATTTCTTTACATCCTGTTACATCTCATCTCTGAGGCAAAAGCTGTGCTGAACAAATAGATCATAGCTGGCCTATGATGGCCAAGACTTCAGTCTTGAAGCAGAGGAGAAGAGACGGTTTTTCATTAAATATCATAGAAAGCAAACAAAGCCCATTTATCTGTGGCGGAAGTCAAAAATCCACGGCACTTACACACAAGCAACCACATGCATTCTCCCCTCCCCAGCACACACATGCTCACACATGCATGCACAAACATGCAGTGTACTTGTCTGTGATAGTGCACAGGGAGTTTCTGCAGCTAGGTGTTCACCTCACAAAGCGATGGTGAGGAAGGGCAGTTTTGTCATATCGCGAGGTTTCTGCAGAAATCCTGTCTGTGTAGGCTGCCCTTGGAGATGTGCTGAATCAGTGCCTTCCTCCATCAGCTTGCCTTATTCCTTCATGTTGCAGTAATCAGGGCCACTGATAAAACCTATGAAAATGAATTAATTTTCCTGTTAAACTCATCCAATTATACTAAAAGCAAATAATGAGAATATGAGGGAAATACAGCTGTCTTAGCCTACGGATCACCCAACATCCTCAGTACAGAAGCGTCTAAAAGCTGCCTGCTAAGTTGGTTGATATGCCTTTTATTTAGCTTGATGTTAATTTGCTAAACACTGTTTTGGTGTATGTGATTGTAGAACATAAAAATGCAGTAGGTGGTTTATAGGAGATGAGAGCAAAAGAATACTCTGTGCTACGAGCTCTACATACAATGCATATTCTCCAAAGGGATGAAATTTCCCTCGAGCTAATGGGTAAACTGTGAAGTGAGGTACACTAGCAGCTTTATGGTTCGCTTTAACCTGCTCCTCCTACCCGTGCTTTGTGGTGGGTGTACAACTGTTGCAAGTAGGTGGCACAGCTGTTTGCGTTGACTGGCTCAGTACCTTTGGGATACAGACAACACAGTTAACGTTGCAAGATGAAAATGGCATCTATACTTTAATAAACTCATTCTATTTCTTTGTGAGAGAAAAGGGGGAGATGGGGGGGGGAGCAGGGGGAGAAGTTGCCAGCTTGACTATATCTGTATTAGTGGCGCTGCTCAAATCACACGGCGGTGGCTAATGCTTGCAAAATCCTGACTAGCATTTGAAAGGGTAACATCAGTTTATTATTGCTGCAGTAGCTGTTAACTTTATGAAGATTTCCTGTGCACCTGCCTGCTACCACATCTTTAACATATATGCATATTTATACAACTTAGGCAACATATGTTTGATGATTTTTGTCATTTATATTTACTACAGTATGGATAGCAATTAAAAAATAACCATGTTCACTGTGATGAATTGGTGAAATTCCTGGAGAAGTAGAAACTACATGAAGAATCTGAAGATAGGGAACAAGGTAAAAAGCATGTAAAAATCTAGTTTGTCAGTTGGAATGTGAATAACACAGGCATGTGCACCAATGTGTGTGTATGTACATATAAAACCATAACAATGACAGGGAAGAATACACTATTTCATTTAGAGGTAGAAGAAGAGAATAAATAGTCTAGGGTGGGATATTTTCCTGTTTCATCCACCCTTTACAGATAAATGGTTGAGTTGTGTTGTAGGGGTGATGAAAGAGGACGACATTTTCTGCAGAGCTTGTGTTGTTCTGTTCCCCAGTTTTGTGTGGTTTGAATGTAAAATGGATGTATTTAATTGCAGATACACGTGTAAAAGCAAATGGTGTGCTAGGACCTGCGTGATGATACAGTCCTGTGTCTGACTCATCCTGGCAGCAGATAGTGCAGGTCTCCTGAGCACCAACTCAGGTGCCAAGACCAGGGAAGGACTATGGAGAGGAGTTTAGGGAGTGAGCCTTAGAAGTAGCCAGTTTAGGGGAAAGCTCAGGCTCAAGTCTGTATTTGGTGTGTCTGAGTTAAAAATAGAGGAAGATCCTAGGGAGAGGGTAAGTTTTGGATATTAGCCCACCGAATCTGTGTGGGCACATGCACACCAGCACCCACACTGTGTATGAAAGTGAGACAAGCACACGAGATTTGTACTCAGAATGTAGGTGCCAGTTTTTTTAGAGAGAATTTCTTACCATGTGGCATATTATCATATTCGAGACCTGCTCATCTCTGTAAAAAGACAGAGGATAGTGGGCTGTGCAGAAATGGAGTGAGACGGTGGAAACACACGTAGTGGAGCTGTGAAAACTGACATGGGAGTGGAAGGAAACTTAGAAAATTTAAGTTAAAGAGAAAAACGGAGAAGACTAAGAAAGCTAGATCTTGCCCTGGAAGTAGTATTTTCCATGTCAGCATGGTGATTTGCCTAGAATCATTTATTCAACTTCTTAGAATGACACTCTAGCCTCAGGGTGCCTTTGTTACCCTCTTGCGACATGAAATTAACTGCTGCTGTAGTTTCTCACAGAGGGTAGAGCAGCCCCACGTCCACCCCCATTTACACTGTGTGCCTGTGCCCAGAAATGCCCCAACTGACATGACTCTCTGCTCCGGGCGACGCAGCATTACCCCCAGCGTTGCAATTCAAAGTGAGCTAAACTGCACAGCAAACAGTTTACCCACTTCGACAAACAGGAACATTTACTCAATTTTTTCTTACTGTTGCTTACCCTTCTACCAGCAGTTAGTGCATATGAGGCAGCCGTCTTGTGCCACTGGAGTGTTCCCTTATGCAGAGCACTCCTAAAGCAGCCAGCTCTGCTGCCATTCAGACCATTTTATATTAGCAGGGTGGCTCAAACTGGCCTCGGTAGACCACAAGATATGTGACATCACTTGAAACTACATCTCTGGGTGGTTTACCAGCCTGTTTGTTAAGTCAGGTGACAGAATCTTCACACACTGATTTTAATTTGTATTGAATATAAAGCTTTGAAAGTGAGACTTTGTATCAGCTGCTTATTGAAATCCATGCCACTTCAACTGTTTTCTCCTCCCTTAGTATTTTAGCAATTATATTAAAGGAAAAAGCCCTTAACAGAATCAGTTTTGGTTTAAAAATATTGCCTGTGTGCCTTAGGATTGACAACTCTTAGGCCAGTGTTTAGCCCAATGCAATGCAAACCTGCTGATATATTAAACCCCAAACCAGCTTTTATAATAGAAATACAGTAAGCCTTTAACTATAACGACACTAGCAGGTGTCACCACAATAAAGATAACAGCCTCCCCATGAACAAATATTAGATTAAAGAGATCAATCAATCTGTATCTTAAATTCTAGGCCCAGCGTGATTTCTACCAGTAAAAAAAATAACGTCTACTTTGTCTGTGCATTGTAACAGGTGAAAGACCTCTTGATTGTTCAATTATTTTTGCAATAACTTGAGAAAATAGGCATCTTTCTTTTTTCTTCTGTTGCAGACTCTTTATGTAAATGATACAGAAAATGATTGTGACCTAAAGACACAAGCACTTATTGATTTCAAACCTTGCGGCAAGCTGTGGCAGTTTTCATGGTGGGCAGGTGGTGTGAGTCATGGCTCACTACGCAGTCTCCTCCAGGAATGCCAAAAAAACCCTGTCAAAGCCTGGGGTAACATCAAGTAGTCTGTGCTCCTGGGGCTGTGATCAAATTACCTGTGGAAATAGTGCATTCTGCCCTTGATTTTTTTCTTTCTCCTGTTGCTGCTAGCCTGCTCTGCTACCAACAGCACCCTTTCCTTGCAAACTGTCAAAAGTTACTGCTTTCATTCTTCACAGTTTAGTATGCTGTGCAACTCATTTAAACATGTGGAATGAGTGCATGCTACCATTGAGTCAGAATGATCTGACCGTGCAGGCTGCAAAGCCACTGTTCATTGGAGTAAGTGCCAAAGGTGAAGAAAATAGTCCCCTGCGCATCACTAAATGCCCCTTCTATTTTTCGCTTCCTTTCCCTCTTATGATCACCTGTGATCACCCATCACCTGTCAAATGCAATGCCTGAGAAAATCAAGTCCAGGCTATGATCTTCTTCACTGTAGGATGGAGGATGATCTTTCCATGTGCTCCGATGGAAAGGGACCGTGCATGGTCCCTGGAGCACAGGCCCTTACCTTGACAAGGAACAGCAATAACACCAGCTTTTGCTCACCATTTCTACTGAGTTATATCACTGCTGTCATTCCCATTACCACTCAGACATGGCTCATAGATGTTGTATTCTGAGTCCTTTTGCAGGAGTTGCACTAAGATTTTGAGATCTGTTTGTAGTAACAGCTTTGAATCTCAGTTGTTGTGTCTGATTCTCCTCCTAAACATACCTGAGTAAAAGATCAGAGACCTCTTCCTTAGAAAACATGGTAGATAAGAAGTGTAAGAGATATTGAAGTCAAAATCCACTGGTAGTCTTTCATGATGGAACAGACCAAATATTGAGGGAAAAATGCTAGAACAGTTTGTCTGCAAGGTCCTACATAGATGCTCTCATCCCAATGCAGATCACCCATTGATTAAATAAATTTGGTCTGTTTTGAATGTGTTCTGGACTGCATAAAGGCATTTTATTGTGCTAAAAAGTGTCCACATCAGATAAATACAGAATAACTGTTGATCTTTTACTACATATCCTCTGCTTTATTTTTCAGTAGTGCACACGTACGGACAAGATACAGATAAAGTGCAGCTTTCTAAGGAAAAAAATCACTCGATCCTTGGAACTTTTTGTCAGAGATCTTTGAAATCTGATTCATGGAAGCACTGAAACAAGTTGTTTCCTCTAAATCAAACCCAAAGTGGAAGCCTGTCCAACTTCAGAGCCATTGCAGTCATGACCTCACAAGGAGTCGTGTGATCAAGAGAAGTCTGCTCATTAATATATTCAATGACCACTAAGCACACGTATGTTTTCATGTCTTTCTTCAAACCACAAAATAAACTGTGGAATATTTTGTTTGAAATCAATTATAGTATGTGCAACACTTGTATTTTCCCTGCAAAAGGACTTCAGGATTAAGTTTTTAATCCTTTAAGTGGACTTAGCCCCTGAGAACTACAAAGGTTTTATAGTGGCTACAATATTTGCATTTGCAAAACAGTTAATCGACTTCCTTCTCCTCATGTTTTTCCATGTCACACCAATTTTCTGTTGGCTTGAATGATGAAAGCCTTAGAAAGTTTATTTGGTGGAATACTAGTTTCACAATGATGAATGATGACGGCAAGGCATGTCTATGAAGACCCTGCTTCAGTGCCATTACAATGTAAGATGAGGATGGGGAAAGCAATTCCAGTGTAACTCTATGGAGACCCTATTACCAGACCATTACAACTGCAGACTAATTGAAGAGCAGGAACATGCAGAGCCCCCCTTTGGTGACACAGTTACAATGTGATATTAATATGTCAAAATAATTTCAATGCCAGACATCAGGTTTTTTTGCCATTATTAATAATAGACAACATTATTTTATATGCAGTCCCCCAGAACTGGAATGAGATTCCTTGCTACGTGGAAACAGACCTGACATTGTATAATACTGTGGGCAGAGCTGCAGAGGTCAAAGGCCACTTTATGTGAAAGGATAAGACACTGTAGAGACCTGCAGGCTGCTTCCTCTCCACGCCTGCTTATTGCACTAAATCTTAAAATTTTAAAATTTAAATGAGGAAAAAGCGAAAATACAATTTATCAGAATCTTAATGAGAATAGCACAGTGCTGCATCTCAAAATCTCCAACTTTAACCACAAAAGTCTGTAAAAACTGCCTTAATTTAAAGCTCAGTCCTGTGTGTCTATGTATTACTGCACTTTATATCTTTGCTAAGGAGCATGCTGTCAAGGCAGCTCGTATATCAGGAGAGTGACCTGGGCCAGTTGCACCATATTTTCAAAGCCATTTAGGTGCAAAAGAATGCAGATGGTTACCTAAATCCCACTTAAGATTTGGCCCATTGAAGCTGAATTAAATATATTGCAGCGGCTTGTGCTCACGTGATAGGGCATTGTGAGTTCTAGGTGATAATATATCTGTTGGGGTCTTGCTACTTTTTAATGGAAAAGGCCATACTTAGTTTCGTCATGCAGGTCTAGTCCCGCAACTATTCTAAGTCAAGGTACCTTCAACAATTTCAGAATGATCTTATAAGCAATAGTATTCTGATTCATATTTTTTTTTCCAAATACTTACCTAACTACTTTATAGTTTTTAAAGACTGTGCAACGTGTGCAACGTGTACATATTTAATGTACATACCCTGTGTATTCTTCCAGCTTTTGAAGAAACCCTACTCCAGGAACAACACTGTAAATCTACTGAGTTGGCGGCGAACTCCACTGAATTCTGTAGAGACTTTAACAGAGTTCAGTAATACCACTTCTAACAGCCTGCTTCTCACTGACTTTATTTTTCCAACTTGACAATCTTTTCTTTTGGATAGGGGAGTTCCCCATTCTGCTTTGCTTTCGTCTATTTATTTTGTCTCTTTTCCTTACTGAAGAGCATGGAGCAACTGTTTCCAAAGTTTCAGATAATTCTGATCCTTGAGTTCTCATATCATTTTGGCCATCCTCAGCTGCACCTTTTCAGTTATTACAGTACCCTTTTCAGTGCTGTGCCCATTATTCCAAATGTGGCCTCCTGATCAGCTGCTTATGACCATTGGCACAGTCAATGATTTTGTTTCCTTCTTCAACTGCTAATTTAATGTTCTATCTGCCACAACTTTTAGATCATTCTTCTGGATGCTGGAGGGGGTGGGTGGAGGTCTTCGCTGAACACTTTAATCTGAGAACCACCTCTTTTGCCTTTGCATTGGAAAAACTGTTTCAGAAACTATGGCGTTTTTCAGCACGCCTGCCTGCCTGGAAATTAATGCCAAAACTCTGTTTGCCTCCAAAGGATAAAAGCAATGGATGGCAACAGTAAAGCCATAGAGTCATAAAGAATGAGAAGGATTATGAAGGTGGGTTTATGAAAGAATGGAATTGCCATTCCTTTGGTAAGACTTAAAATTCTCACTGTTGCTTTCTTTATTGAAAAATCAATGCCCTTGTAGCTCCCAACAAGAGTAACCAGCACAGAGCAACGTGGTGGCTCTGTGTACACTTTCATTCACCCCATTCCAGAAAGCCTTTATCTTTTGCTGTAGGCATTAAACATTAATATGTTCTTGCAAGGGAGAGAGGTGAACTGACTTTTTCACACACAGAACTACGCCCTAATAGTCTGCGTGGTATCAGCTCTGCTTTCCTAGCTTCAATTTTTTTCTATGCTTTTGTTTTCCGTCCTTTTGTTACATCCTAGTGTAAGGCAATTTTTTTTTAAGATAAATGCTTTTAGTGCCTAAAAATGCTGTGGGATGGCTCTGAGACAAAAACCCTGCTGTCCCCATAGTACAGATAACAAAAGTTTCGGCAGTTCAAGTTCCTCACTGTTCAGGTTCTTTGTATTCCTTCTAGGTATATCAAGGTATCTTAAATATAATTTGAAGGAAGATGCTGGTAGACAATGAGACCTCCATGTGGTCTCCTTGGTCTTGCAGGTTTTTGTCATCCTACAAGACCTTAAACAAAGATATCAGTTAACATTTTTGGTGTTTCAGATTTAGGGAGGGGCATTTGAAATGAAATAATTTGAATTTACAGAACTCCCTTCATTTAAGTTCCCCAACAGTGTCCAAACAGTCACTGAGGATCCGGGTTGGACTGGAAGCACTGGAAGACAAAATCTGGAGAAAGCTTGGGTTTTGTACACTACTTTGTTTCTTTACCGAAATTTAGTAGACATTCTTTTTTCCTCTTGCTTTTCCTATTGTTGAAAATGAAGGTTGTCTTACCCTGCCTACTAGCCTCGTTTAGTATAAAACACAACAACAGAAAGAGAAAATGAGCACATATTTGAAATGGTGGACCGCACAGGGAAAAAGTAATAACCTCTTTTGTAAGTCTTAGCCATTTCTCTCCTCCCTGGTTTCTAACAATCACGTTGTTGTGGCAGAATCAGGTATTCAATAATATTTTTTCCAGATGCAAATATTGAGAAGGAATGAAAATATTTCATAATGGACAGCATGATGACTAATACAGCTCATAATTTTAATTTAGATGTGGATCTGTGGATTCCTATCAACCTTGAGAGCTTCTGGGCTGAATAGTCATGATGAGCAAGTCAGCAAGCTACCACTGCCTTTGGCCCAGCTCAGGCCCTAGCTTTGACTGCTGTGGCGCTAAGCTGATTTACAGTAGCTGATGATTTGGTCTGCTGTTCTTGCTTCGAGTAAACTCAGTCCCTTGGGGCTTGACTTGCAGTGCCAGAGAGCTCCCTCAACTGCCACTGACTTCTTGGAAAGCTGAAGTCACTCAGTATTTCGCTCAAACCAGTCTCTGGTCCTTGTCCTCTCTCTGTCTAACTTGCTTTCTATGTCTAATTCTGCTTTCTAATTAGACTTTCTTTCACTAACATTCAAGCATTTCAGTCTTGCCAAACCAATCTGTAGTAGCAACAAACACTCTTTTGAGAACATGTTTTATAAATTTTTGGATCCCAGTGTATGTACAGTTTAGCATCATTGTTTTCTATATTTTTTTTATTTAGATACATCCATTATATATCTATATCTACTTAAAATTCAATAAAATTTATTCTGAGAAGGAGAGAGCCAGATGCTAAGTTAAACCCAAAAAATAAATCAAATAAAGCTTTAATTAGCAGAGGAAAAAATTCAGGGAAAATAACCTTCTGGAAAATAGCAAAATCAGTAGAAGTGTAACAGCATTCTAATATGTTAGTATACTACCATCTTATATTTATATTTCGTATATAATTTTATAGCCAGCAACACAAAGCTTGTGTGCTGCAATTAGCATCTTTTCTGTAGTGAATTGTCATGTTCTAGCCCTGCTAATGAACATGGAGAAAGTGTACCTGCTGTAAACTGTTGCCGAGAAAAAAAAAAAAAAAGCCCCTTAGAATTACTACTAGAACATTTTTTTCTCTCCCCTTATTTCTCCCTCCCTCCCCCCCCTCCCCCCCCCTTCTTTCTTTCTTTCTTTTTTTCTTTTTTCTTTCTTTGGGAAAAGCCTCTATTATTACCTGCGGTAGGCTCTGAACACTAGCGTGCTATTTTGTTGATTGCACTGCCCTCAGACACTGCACATTTGAGTCCCATTTGTAGCAGCGATGCCAGTACTGGGATTCAAAGTCAGAGCCTCTTAGGGTTACAGCCCTGCTGCTGCTTCTGTGTGAGCGGAAGCGCCTAATACCACTGGCATCAGAGAGTAGGGCTGATAAAGAGACAAGGTGATCTAAAGAGTGCACACATGGAATTTTTCCCCCCTTTTCGTTTTTCTTACCAGAAAGATAAAGGAGATGAGAGTAGGTTGATATTTGACGAATTGGTTTTATTCAGAGGAGTGCTATCATTTTTATGTCCTTTTTGAAAACGCACCCACAGTGTCTGAATTCCCATTAATGCAAAGTTCAGATAAAGCTGATGAAAAGCAGCTGCCATCTTGATAGTTGCCATGGCAGATGGCATCAGCCTTTATGCTTTTATCAGTATTAGTATCAGAACACACTCTGTGTTCCAAGCTGAGATAAAAATCATTGAAGCTGTACCTGGAATAGGCAGATCAACACTGCAGGTCCCACACAGTTTTGAATCTTTTCAGAACAGTCTGCATAAAAGCTAGAGACAACACATTCTTGTTATTCATTAGTTCAGCAATGCTGATGGTATTTTGTAAACTTCACAGATGAAGCAGCCTTTCTAAAGAGCTGCTGTCTCCCTTCCTCCTTCCCTCCCACCCCCAGGAATGCTCAGGCTTTGAAAAGAAAAAACACACACAGACACGGAAAACACTTTACTGTAAGTGGACAATGGACACAACGGTGACATTCCTTCTTGATTAACCTACTGCATTTTGCACTGAACCCCAACCAATCTGCTGTGAATTCGTGGTATTAGGAATAGGTGCGTAACAAGAGAAATAATGATTACTGCTGGGTTGCGAAGATGCGGTGGGTATGGGGCTTCTGTGGGTTTGTTATGCCGATACTGTGAATCTCGCTTGAGAAGTCTCCCCCATTTTACTTGCTGCGGGTTTGCAGTGACGTGCGCGGTGGCGTTGCTCTGGAGCCCCACGTTGGCCTGGCAGTCCTGGCGCTGCTCCAGGCGGTGGGAGCAGCGCATACAAGGGCCTGCACAGCCCCTCTTTTTCTGGCTCCACCTTGCGATAAGTGCCCCATCAGGAAATGTGACTTACACACTGTTAAAGCTTCAACGCTAGCTCTTTATTGCAGGTTTCAAATTCTATTGACAAATCTCCCCATCCCCTTTTCCCCTCTCCCCCTCCCCAACTCCCCTTATAGCTATGCATATAGTTATTTTTGGTAACATTGTTGCTTGATAAATAGAGGGGTTGTGAGATCTCAAGTTATTATGCAAGTGTTAGCGACACAGGCTGGTAAACCATTTGGCTGTTGCATCGGTGCTGAAATGAATAATAGCAAATGGGAGGAGGGCATGGGAGTTATTTTAAATGACACATATATATTTAAATATAGCCTTAAAATAATGTTAAAGGTTTAGAGCCATTACAGGCTCTTGTGCTAACTTGCAAACTCTTCCAGAGTTGATTTCAAAATTTGCTATTCTTTCTCGGATGGTTGACAGGGAGATAAGGAGGACCTTTCTGGGTTACCTCTGCCTGGAACAGGGAGGTGGCAGAAGCAGGTCCTCTGTGTGTCTTTGCACAGAGGCCTCCCGTTATCCCACTGATGTGTGAAGTACACATTTCCTTCAAACTATTTGGTGCAGAAATATGGAGTCAGTGTTGTACCTTAAATAGAAATTTCTGTGTGACTGCATGGTCCTACACCTCTGTGCTTAACGAGGTCAGTGCCAGAAATGGGTTCATTCTGCCCCAGGTTTGAGAAGCTTCTGTGTTTTTGTTTTGGAGTAGGTCTTGAAAAAAATCTAGGTCCAGTAGTGGCTTTGGATTTCAAATGCCCATGGGATGGGGCTATTCTAATTCAAAGTTAATTGAATTAGTTGAGTGACTACCTAAGTGAATTTTTAAAGCAGAAATGGATAAAAGGATTAGGATAAAAGGACAGCTGCCATGGAACAAAACTTAAGAGTCCTCAAAACAAATTTTAGAGCCCCCCTTTTTGTTTTAAATTTAATTTTAAATGAAAAATAAAAGTGTTCAGTGGCAGGCCTTCACCCAGGACCAAAAGGAAGTTAGCTACTACGGAGATGCAGGCTGGAGGAAGGGTAAAATGTTGTCAGATGTACAATTTACTTGGACAGGACTGTGCTCCTAACTGTGCCTATAAAATGGAAGAGACTTAGCATCCAGGAGTCTGATCCAAAGCCTTTGAAAGCAGTGGGAGCCTTTACACTGAGTTAAATGAGTTTTCAGGGAGGCTCTATGAACACGACAAGGAACAATAGGTGAACGCAACACAATGGAAGAGCATCAGATAACAGGGAAATTATTATCATTAGCATAATAGGGACAAGTCACCGCACAAAAACTACTGTCGGGTGCTTTATCAGCATCACAGCATAGTTGAGTTTCAAGGAAAGAGCTGAAGAAATATGAGGTAATGGCTGTGCAGACTTTGTGGGAAACTCTTGTGAAGCATAAGGGGCAGTCTGCTAAGAAGCATAAGGGTAATTCCGGGATATTTTGGTTGATGAGGAATGGGGGCTGCCATCACTGGTAGTGACCAGGTGAGAATATGTGAGTTGGTGCAGAAGAAAAGATGATCAGTAGGGGATCCATAGAAATGAAGGGCTTTAAAAATGTAATAGTTTGGGTTTGCTGTGGTAGAAAAGGGGCAGTCAATGATGTCATGAAGACAGGCAGGAATGTGTTTGAATTAAGAGCCAGAAACAAGCAGCATGTTTTGCCCGGTCTTAAAATGGAGATGGGGACAAATAGGGCAAATCATCGTGATTCATACCAAAAAGCAGGAACTGGGAAAGACATGACTGCGTTGCAGCTTGGGCTGTGTGAGCAGCTGTGGGAAGGCATTCAAGCTGAACCTCTAAATCTCACCTATTCATTATTTGGTTAGGATTCACACAACACAATTCCAAGTAACTTGGAATTAAAATGGAAATTAACTTTAATTCTTCAGACTCCTGTGTTTTTCCTGTTCTGCTTCCTTACCTCCCAAATAGGTAGCTAAAATCACAAGCATTGTTGGCTGTAGCTTTGGCTCAAGAGGACAAAGTCTGAAAACTAGCATATTTGTGATTTCAGCTTCTACAGAGCTAGAAACCATGGCACTGCCTACACAGTAAATAGTCAGATCTAGTTTAAGAAGTATCTTCCCAAGGTGACACTACAAAAAAAGCTATATGCTGGCATTAGACAGACTTGTATCGTCTTTGCATGTGTAAACTCTCATTACATAGATTTGTCCTGTGCAGTCCTAGGGGAGACAAGATGTGTTGTGAGGAGGAGCAGCACGAGGAGCTGTGCAGCAAGGTGTCCTTACTCAGATCTTCCACAGGCTTCCTGAGGGCCCCCAACAGGTCACTGAATAATAATTTCTCCATCTGTGAAATGAGGATAATATACACTTTTCATACATTTCTTACAGACATTGAGAAACCAAATTAACTACTGTGTCAAAATGCTTCAAGTGCCTTAGTGTGATGAAAAGGCAAAACATTCTTAGGGAAAGTTTGGATATTGGTCCTATATTTCTATGCTTGA